>NW_025534009.1:75000-182500 GCF_020615455.1 Coregonus clupeaformis | reverse complement strand
TACCCTGGCATTTCTGTATCTCTGTTTCCTCACCTTCTACCTCTCCCTCTGTTTTTGTCTGTCCCTCTGTCAATCAATCAATTTTCAATCAATTTTATTTTATATAGCCCTTCTTACATCAGCTAATATCTCGAAGTGCTGTACAGAAACCCAGCCTAAAACCCCAAACAGCTAGTGATGCAGGTGTAGAAGCACGGTGGCTAGGAAAAACTCCCTAGAAAGGCGAAAACCTAGGAAGAAACCTAGAGAGGAACCAGGCTATGAGGGGTGGCCAGTCCTCTTCTGGCTGTGCCGGGTGAAGATTATAACAGAACCATGCCAAGATGTTCAAAAATGTTCATAAGTGACAAGCATGGTCAAATAATAATCAGGAATAAATCTCAGTTGGCTTTTCATAGCCGATCATTAAGAGTTGAAAACAGCAGGTCTGGGACAGGTAGGGGTTCCATAACCGCAGGCAGAACAGTTGAAACTGGAATAGCAGCAAGGCCAGGCGGACTGGGGACAGCAAGGAGTCACCACGGCCGGTAGTCCCGACGTATGGTCCTAGGTGCTCAGGTCTCTCAGTTGGCTTTTCATAGCCGATCATTAAGAGTTGAAAACAGCAGGTCTGGGACAGGTAGGGGTTTCGTAACCGCAGGCAGAACAGTTGAAACTGGAATAGCAGCAAGGCCAGGCGGACTGGGGACAGCAAGGTGTCATCATGCCCAGTAGTCCTGACGTATGGTCCTAGGGCTCAGGTTCTCAGAGAGAAAGAGAGAACGAGAGAATTAGAGAGAGCATACTTAAATTCACACAGGACACTGGATAAGACAGGAGAAGTACTCCTGTCTCTCTCTGTCCCTGTCCCCTCTCTGTCTTTATCAATATTTGCCATCTGTCTTCCTCTATCTTTCTCTCTCCTTCCTTCCCTCTCGCTTGACCATCTATGTAATGACCACCTCCCTATTATTCCCATCAAGTGTGTCTGTCCTTTGATAATGACATATGAAGGAAACCACTTATATGTGAACACCACCAACAACAACAAGACATCTGAAGTGGCTCTGTCCATTGTTTCCATTGTTCCCTGACAGCTGTTCAAAGGGAAGTTCTTCTACTGCTTCGGCCCCGACGTCAAGAACATCACCAACAAGTCTGACTGTCTGCAGGCCAACTACAAATGGGTCCATCACAAGTACAACTTTGACAACCTGGGACAGGTGAGGATTTCTCCCAGTATCAATTTCAGAAGAGGTGTCAAACTGATGGACATGGTGGAGTGGGCCAGTATGAAATACTGAACAGATGTTATGTCTGTGTGTTTTTGTCTCTATATGTTCACGCTTGTTTATATTTCATGTCTTTCATGTGTGTTCTGTTTATCTGTCTGTATGTCTGCATTTCTGAATGTGTGTGTGTGTGTTCTATGTGTGTATATGTGTGTGTGTGTGTGTGTTCTGTACCGCAGGCTCTGATGTCCCTGTTTGTGCTGGCTTCGAAGGACGGCTGGGTCAACATCATGTACCATGGCCTGGACGCTGTAGGGGTGGACCAACAGGTAACTAGTCTAATAGTGATCATCAAGTCTATCCATTATATTTCTATAGATGTATTATTTTTTCAGTTGTATTGGCTGACTGATCTATCAAAGCATACTCAACTCCTTCTCTCCCTCTCCTCCTTCGACTAAACACTCACATGCACCTCTACTTCTCTCTCTCTCGCTCTCTCTCTCTCTCTCTCTCTCTCTCTCTCTCTCTCTCTCTCTCTCTCTCCCTCTCCCTCCCTCCCCCATGTCTCGCTCCCTCTTTCTCCCTCCCTCCCTTCCCCCCTCCCTCCCTTCCCCCCTCCCTCCCTCCCTCTCTCCCTCTCTCTCCCTCCCCCCTCCCCCATGTCTCTCTCCCTCTCTCCCTCTCTCCTCTAGCCAGTGATCAACAACAGTCCGTGGATGCTCCTCTACTTCATCTCTTTCCTCCTCATCGTCAGTTTCTTCGTTCTCAACATGTTTGTGGGCGTGGTGGTGGAGAACTTCCACAAGTGCCGTCAGAACCAGGAAGTGGAAGAGGCTAAAAGGAGAGAGGATAAACGACGGAGACGCATGGAGAAGAAGAGGAGGGGTAAGGGAGGGAGGGAGAGAGAGAGAGAGAGAGAGAGAGAGAGAGGGAGGGAGGGAGGGAGAGAGAGGGAGAGAGGTCTTCTCTCAAAGTAAGTTGCTTGGAGTTGATGAGGAACAGATCAGGAGTAAAACAGAATGCAAAGAAAGGAGGGAAGGAAAAATGGAGGCAGGGGTATATGAGAAGAACATCCAGAGATAGATCATCAATGATTGTGTGAATTGGTTATGAGGATTACTCTTGACAGCAGGACATCACAGGAATGCTTTTGAATAGAGTACAGTAGTAATATGTATTAAGTACTATGACCTGTATTTGTCTCCCCTTACCAGACGCCCAGAAGATCCCCTACTATGCCAGCTACAGCTCCCTCCGCCTGTGGATCCACACTCTGTGTACCACCTACTACCTGGACCTCTTCATCACCTTCATCATCTGTATCAACGTCATCACCATGTCACTGGAACACTACAGCCAGCCACGAGTAAGACTGGAGGGAGGGGTGTGTGTGTGTGTGTGTGTGGGGGGGGACAGAAAGAGAGTCTGCTTGTTTTTTCATGTATATTTACCATACAAACAACAACAGTAGACAGTACCATATGTGACTCCCTCTCTCTCTCCTTCCCATTTCGTCCTCCCACCTCCTCCTCTCTCTCTCCCCCTCCCTCCCACCTCTTTCTCTCTCCCCTCCCTCCCACCTCTTTCTCTCTCTCCCCCTCCCTCCCTCCCACCTCTTTCTCTCTCCCCTCCCTCCCACCTCTTTCTCTCTCTCCCCCTCCCTCCCTCCCACATCCTTCTCTCTCTCTCCCCCTCCCTCCCACCTCTTTCTCTCTCTCCCCCTCCCTCCCTCCCACCTCTTTCTCTCTCTCCCCCTCCCTCCCTCCCACATCATTCTCTCTCTCTGCCCCTCCCTCCCACCTCTTTCTCTCTCTCCCCCTCCCTACCACCTCCTTCTATCTCTCCTCCCTCCCTCCCACCTCCTTCTCTCCCCCTCACTCCCACCTCCTTCTTTCGCTCTCTCCCCCTCTCTCCCACATCCTTCTCTCTATCTCGCCCTCCCTCCCACATCCTTCTCTCTCTCCCCCTCCCTCCCACCTCCTTCTCTCTCCCCTTCCTCCCACCTCCTTCTCTCTCTCCCCCTTCCTCCCACCTCCTTCTCTCTCTCCTCCCTCCCTCCCACCTCCTTCTCTCTCTCCCCCCTCCCTCCCACCTCCTTCTCTCTCTCCCCCTCCCTCCCACATCCTTCTCTTTCTCTCCCCCCCTCCCTCCCACCTCCTCCTCTCTCTCCCCCCTCCCTCCCACCTCTTTCTCTCTCTCCTCCCTCCCCTCCCACCTCTTTCTCTCTCTCCTCCCTCCCTCCCACCTCCTTCTATCTCTCCCCTCCCTCTCACCTCTTTCTCTCTCTCCTCTCTCCCTCCCACCTCCTTCTCTCTCTCCTCCCTCACTCCCACCTCCTTCTCTCTCTCCCCCTCCCTCCCACCTCCTTCTCTCTCTCCCCCTCCCTCCCACCTCCTTCTCTCTCTCCTCCTCCCTCCCACCTCCTTCTCTCTCTCTCTCTCAGTCTCTGGATCTAGTGTTGAAGTACTGTAACTATTTCTTCACGTCCACCTTTGTACTGGAGACCCTCCTGAAGCTCACCGCCTTCGGCTTCCGACGCTTCTTTAAAGACAGGTAGTTACAGGGCCACACTGACTTACTGAATGAACACTGTATTCACTGCTGCACTGGGGACACACTGTGTGTGTGTGTGTGTGTGTGTCAGTCATCTCACTGTGTATGATTCATACACAGTATATGATTCATAGCTGCCCTTCTTAACCACCACTCCATTAGAAAAGAGTTATTCTGACTTCAATGGTACTTCCTGGTAGTGTCATAGCTTTACTATAGCTGAACTATACCTGGGATACTCTCTGTATAGTCAAAGACAGATACTACTGATCTACTGAATAAACACTATACACACTGCTACACTGGGGACACTGTGTGTGTTTCTCACTCTGTGTGATTCATAGTAGTAATGCCATAGCCGTAATATAACTAGGATGCTCTCTCTATACTAAAAGACAGGTACTAGTGAGTGGACTGAATTAATCCTATACGCTACACTGGGGACACTGTGTGTGTCATCTCACTGTATGGTTCATAGTGTTAGCTGTACTGTAGGTAGTTAGGGTTAAGGTTAGGTTTAAAGGTTAGGGTTAAGATTAGGTTTAAAGGCTGTGCCAGCTAGTGACCACTCTGCAGAGCTGCCTCCCGAACAATATTTATGATGCTAATCTGCTAGTCTTGCACTGTGTGTAGATGTATCATTGTCAATTTCTTCAGATGCAGAAGAGCTATAGTTAGTACACTCCTCTATCCTCATCTCTGGCCCATTCCTGACCCATGGTCTCAATCAGGAAACAGAGAAATCACAGAAGAATCTCTCTGCCTCCATACAGTCCAATATCTCACCCACACTGTGAGCAATATGGTGGAGCAGTGATTTCTCCCATTCTATTATTACTGTTATTAATTCAATTACACCCACATTACTGTTAACAGGACTCAGATCAACCCACTCACAGATACATCACGAGAGCATCACCAGAGCCATTCCTACTCATTCTCTTTCTCTAATTGTTTTCCCATTCAACATAATGGGTTAGTGATGAAGCAGATAGATTGTGGTCGATGTTGGATATCCATTCATTTCATTGACTCAGTAATGGCTGGTGCTGAACTGCTGCTGCTGTTGACAACACATACACTTTGAAGATGTTGATGCGAACATTACACAAACATTTACCTGGTGCTTTAATGGTATTGACCCATTTTTCTATGATGGAGGCAGAGAAAGAGGGGGGGGGGTATGAGAGATAGAGGGGGTAGAATAGAGAGAGGGGGGGTTGGAAGAGAGAGAGAGAGAGAGAGAGAGAGAGAGAGAGAGATGTATGTTAGTGTGATTGGGCAGCACCTTGTCTCTTTTCTGTGACATCAGTGCTGTCTGGCAGGACAGTCTCTCTGCATAATCAGATTTAGGGATCTGAGTTTTCTCAGCGTGTCTTAAACTGGGTCATAGTGGAGAAGCAGGCAGGTGGAAACAGACTGGGTTACTGGGTACACACACACACATATACACGCACCACACACACACACACAAACACACACAACACACACATGCGCGCGCACACACACACACAAGCCAGTACCTGTACAGTACATGAATGACCCTGATGGAACATGACTTCCAGTGTGACTACCCTTTGCTCTCTGACCCTGTGTGTAGGTGGAACCAGTTGGATCTGGCCATCGTGTTGCTGTCAGTGATGGGCATCACTCTGGAAGAGATCGACTACAGCGCTTCTCTCCCCATCAACCCTACCATCATACGCATCATGAGGGTGTTGAGGATCGCACGAGGTAACGCACGCATGAATGCACCCTGGCACATACACACACACACACAGACACACACACGGACACATACACACACACACACACACACACAGACAGACAGACAGACACACACATGCAGACACACACACACACACAGTACAACACCTTTCCTGCTCACCCCCCTCTGAAATCTATGGGTAGCATGCACACACCCAGCGTACAGACCCAGTGTACAGACCCATACAGACCCAGTGTAAAGACCCAGTGTACAGACCCAGTGTACAACATAGGATCACTGCTTCATCATTATCCTACCAAAGCTACAGCTCATGACTAATGGTTGGGACAGTGAGAGAGCCATGAGAGAGTGTGATAGTGTGTGTGTATGAACGTGTCTGTGAGAGTGTGTGTGCTGGGTATAAATGTAGCTGTGACCTTTCAGAGGCTGGATGTTTCCCGTTTAGTCCAGAATTGAACCGGAGGGAATTCCCTAAATGCCCAGCATTTATAATCTCCCCCTCCAGTTCTCCTCTCCCCAGCCCTCATCATAACCTTTATCTATCTATCTATCTATCTATCTCTCTCTCTCTCTCTCTCTCTCTCTCTCTCTCTCTCTCTCTCTCTCTCTCTCTCTCTCTCTCTCTCTCTCTCTCTCTCTCTCTCTCTCACTCTCACTCTCACTCTCACTCTCACTCTCACTCTCTCTCTCTCTTCTCTCCATCCCAGTTCTGAAGCTGCTGAAGATGGCTAAAGGAATGAGAGCTCTGCTGGATACGGTGGTCCAAGCCCTACCACAGGTGCAAACAAACACACACACACACACAGACAAACGTTGAATGAGCCAATGCTATGACACTCTGCCTGCAGTTCTTAGTCAACACAGCCCAAAACAGCCCCCCTCCCCCCACACACTGCCCTGGGAATCCATCCTAAATTTGAGGCCTGAGGGAGAGAGAGGCAGTATGAAAAGGGAGAGCCAAACTGCAGCCAGGCCAGGCAGATCAATGACCAGGAATGTGTGGCCTCTCTCTAGCTCTCTGGGCAGTGCTAATTGGTGACTCAGACTGGCCACACTGGCACACACACACACACAGAAACAAACGCACACGTGCACACGCGCACACACACAAACACAAACACACACACACACACACACACAGAGCTCCTATGCTATGATGAGCGCGGACGAACAGAGGGGCTGATTGAATGATTATGTTCAGTGGGAGAAACTGAACAGAAAATTAACAAGCATTTTTATCTGTTTTTCAACAAGCTATTCTACTACCAAGGATTATTATGTAGATGATGGCAGCTGCAAACAATCAAACAATCAAATGAGTTGATGATGATCTTCAAACAGTAGCTATATCTCTGCACATAATGCGAACAGTGTGTGCTTTCAGGACCATGGAGAGTGCTCTGGGAAAAGACTGTATTCATAAAGAGTGTCAGAGTAGGAGTGCTGATCTAGGATCAGATCCCCACCCCCCCTGCCTTATTCATTAGGATCTAAAAGGATAAACTGATCCTAGATCAGTACTCCTATTCTGAGACACTTTATGAATACCACCCTGGTCTAGAAACAACCCCTAGGCCCTAACCACTACTGCCTAGGCACCTCATGTACAGTGAGGGAAAAAAGTATTTGATCCCCTGCTGATTTTGTACGTTTGCCCACTGACAAAGAAATGATCAGTCTATCATTTTAATGCTAGGTTTATTTGAACAGTGAGAGACAGAATAACAACAAAAAATTCCAGATAAACGCATGTCAAAAATGTTATTAATTGATTTGCATTTTAATGAGGGAAATAAGTATTTGACCCCTCTGCAAAACATGACTTAGTACTTGGTGGCAAATCCCTTGTTGGCAATCACAGAGGTCAGACGTTTCTTGTAGTTGGCCACCAGGTTTGCACCAATCTCAGGAGGGATTTTGTTCCACTCCTCTTTGCAGATGTTCTCCAAGTCATTAAGGTTTCGAGGCTGACGTTTGGCAACTCGAACCTTCAGCTCCCTCCACATATTTTCTATGGGATTAAGGTCTGGAGACTGGCTAGGCCACTCCAGGACCTTAATGTGCTTCTTCTTGAGCCACTCCTTTGTTGCCTTGGCCGTGTGTTTTGGGTCATTGTCATGCTGGAATACCCATCCACGACCCATTTCCAATGCCCTGGCTGAGAGAAGGAGGTTCTCACCCAAGATTTGACGGTACATGGCCCTGTCCATCGTCCCTTTGATGCGGTGAAGTTGTCCTGTCCCCTTAGCAGAAAAACACCCCCAAAACATAATGTTTCCACCTCCATGTTTGACGGTGAGGATGGTGTTCTTGGGGTCATAGGCAGCATTCCTCCTCCTCCAAACACGGCGAGTTGAGTTGATGCCAAAGAGCTCCATTTTGGTCTCATCTGACCACAACACTTTCACCCAGTTCTCTTCTGAATCATTCAGATGTTCATTGGCAAACTTCAGACGGGCATGTATATGTGCTTTCTTGAGCAGGGGGACCTTGCGGGCGCTGCAGGATTTCAATCCTTCACGGCGTAGTGTGTTACCAATTATTTTCTTGGTGACTATGGTCCCAGCTGCCTTGAGATCATTGACAAGATCCTCCCGTGTAGTTCTGGGCTGATTCCTCACCGTTCTCATGATCATTGCAACTCCACGAGGTGAGATCTTGCATGGAGCCCCAGGCCGAGGGAGATTGACAGTTATTTTGTGTTTCTTCCATTTGCGAATAATCGCACCAACTGTAGTCACCTTCTCACCAAGCTGCTTGGCGATGGACTTGTAGCCCAGTCCAGCCTTGTGTAGGTCTACAATCTTGTCCCTGACATCCTTGGAAAGCTCTTTGGTCTTGGCCATGGTGGAGAGTTTGGAATCTGATTGATTGATTGCTTCTGTGGACAGGTGTCTTTTATACAGGTAACAAGCTGAGATTAGGAGCACTCCCTTTAAGAGTGTGCTCCTAATCTCAGCTCGTTACCTGTATAAAAGACACCTGGGAGCCAGAAATCTTTCTGATTGAGAGGGGGTCAAATACTTATTTCCCTCATTAAAATGCAAATCAATTTATAACATTTTTTACATGCGCTTTTCAGGATTTTTTTGTTGTTATTCTGTCTCTCACTGTTCAAATAAACCTACCATTAAAATTATAGACTGATCATTTCTTTGTCAGTGGGCAAACGTACAAAATCAGCAGGGGATCAAATACTTTTTTCCCTCACTGTAGATGTGAAAGGATTTGACAGGTTTATCATGCAATATGGAAGTAGCTCAACCTTTCACTCTAATATGCTTGTATGGAGTTTGACCATATTGCATACACCTATCATATCCTTTCTGATCTCTACAAGTGGCTAGGGGTTGTTTCTGGCTGGGATACACTGATATTAATACCTCTACTACATTAAGAAATGTAGTGTGGTTATTAGATCTGGTTGGGTTAGAATGACATGACTCCTTTTCCTAATAATGTTTGGACCAGACCACACTATTCCCACAGAGAAAGAGAGAAATGAAGAGTGTGTGAGAGAGAGAGGGGTAGAGAGTGAGTGAAAGAGAGCAGGCAGGGAGAACAGGCGATGAGGAGGAAGGAGTGTAGGGAAGACTGAGGTAAGGCAGAACAGATCTCCTCTCCTCCGCTGCTATCGATCCCTTTCTCATTAACACAGGGCCCTGGGTGATCTCCCCAAGGGCATCAGGCAGGTAATTAACACCAAAGTGATTAAAGAGGTGTATGTCAGTGTGTGTGTGTGTGTTTGTATCCTTAAATGTGTGTGTGTGTGTGTGTTTGTGTTTGTGTGTTTGTGTGTGTGTGGGATGAGAGGAGACAATGAGTCTGCCATAGTTACATCTTGAGAAGGAGGTGAAAAATCGCCTGCCACGGTAGTGTTACACACTGTCAAGACTGAGTGTAATGGTGTTACATGGAGAAGCCCCTGACAGATGTTAGCTAGCTAGCTGAAGCTAACACTCTCAAACACATTACGACCGACGCCATCTCTTAACACAGGATAAAATAAAGTCATAAAGTCACATTATCCAACTAGAATTCACCATTATCCCATTTCTCCCCCACTGAGCTAAAATGGCTTCCATGTGCTGTTCACTAGCTGGTAATGGTGTGGTTCAGTCACATCGCATCATCACTAAAGCCAGTTGTTTTATCTCCTCCAGGGGCTGGGTGATAAACTTCAGGCAACGCTGCTTGAATATCACCATTTCTGCTTTCAAAAAGCTCATTACGAGTGCTCACAGCGACATCTTATACAATTCTCTTAGCTACTGCAGTTAGCTAATTTTTGTTTATCCCAGTAATTCTACATAGATTTCTTGAGGTGTAAAAGTTTTTTTCTGGGTTTGCATCTATGGCCACAGCCACTATTCGCTAGCTAACATTAGCATCGGGGACCAAAACA
The DNA here is from genome assembly GCF_020615455.1 of Coregonus clupeaformis. NCBI lineage: Eukaryota > Metazoa > Chordata > Actinopteri > Salmoniformes > Salmonidae > Coregonus > Coregonus clupeaformis. The sequence continues at coordinate 172,599 of NW_025534009.1, read as the reverse complement.
CAGTAAAAGTGAATGGATCCTGGCTAGCATAGCATGCTCTTAGCTACCTGCACAAATCAAAGTAACTTCAAGACTCACTTAGCACTGACCCAGGTTTCACCCGGTATAAATTCCCCATTTGTTTGTCTCTTGCTTGCTTGGATCACCCCTTATAAACACGTCATTAAGAATCACAGATCATTAAACTGATCTAAATGGAATAGTGCTATTTTCAGAGAAGTGCTTAAATCATCCCCAGTAGTGTAAGATCTACGGTCTCCCTGTTAGATACATCACTAATCAACTGTGACACAGGTAGCTGGGGAGAGCTTGCATTTGTCCTGGCCCAAAGGGAACTCGGTATCATACTGAGACAGTCTGATGAGAGACTGAGACTGACAGTATGACAAACAAAGTCTGGATCTAAAGTGCTTTAGAGATTTTTTATAGAACTGTTATGTCACTACATCATTTCTACATAACTTAGACATTGGTGACCTGGGGCATGCTCAGTAGACCCAAATGGGAGAAAACCTTTTGAATTGGAGGTATTACCACCTGAACTTGTCCACTAAGAACACACACTTTCCTTTGTTAGTTTCAAAAAGTTTCCCAAACGTTCAGAACCTACTGAACACGACCTTGGTCTTTAACCCTCACTAACACTCCTATCTTAATAAACCTGGGTTGTGTTCATCTGTGAAAAACAGCTTCACGTCTGTGACTGTTTATCTTGCAATTTGTTTGGAGCCAGCCTGGTAGAGGCTAGAACAGGCTAGAACAGGCTAGAACAGGCTAGAACAGGCTAGAACAGGATAGATCTGGATAGATCTGGATAGAGCAGGCTAGATCAGGCTAGTAGAGCCTCCTCCCCCAGGGGACTGGCCCAGAAAGAGCCGTGTGCTGGCTGCTGTGACATTGACTCTGTAAGGTTACATCTCACAAATGGGATAGTGTTTTCTGATCATATTTACTACATAACTTCTATTATGCAGTCCCATTCAGCAGACATTTACATTGACATTTTAGTCATTTAGCAGACGCTCTTATCCAGAGCGACTTACAGTTAGTGAGTGCATACATTTTTTATACTGGCCCCCCGTGGGACAGAGAGGGATCTACTTCTGTGTGTCCTGGGTGGCTTCCAACTACACAGTCACAACAACAGAGTAAGGTTACGCCACTGACAACTTTCCCAATTCCCTCCTCAGGCTCCTCTTGAGGATTCTGATACGGTGTAGGACTTAGGCTTTGGTAGTGCACCAAATGTCTAGCTTTCACTACACCTTTATGGTAGCAGGGCTGCCCAAGCAAAAGGCAGAACAACTAGCAAATTATGCTTCTATTGAGGATTCTGATACGGTAGAGACTGTGGCACAACATGGATGCTGGGACCAATAGGTTTTGTTGCTTGGTGAAAGGCAAGGCCAAAACACCCGCTGTTCGTTCAGTGGGATGCAATGTTCAGAACGTTTGCATAAAAAATTTATGATTTGATGCCTCTAGGTCAATTCAGATTCACATTTTTTGTTTTCTATGATTGTGTTTTGTATCTTTGTTTTGCTTTTCGTGGTGTATTTGATGTGTATATTTTTGTAATTACAGGGCTCATCTGTAAAAGAGACCTTGGGCTCAGCATGACTCCCAGTCAAAATAAAGGTTCATTACGAAGAGAATGTGTAGAGCAGAAACAGTTCCTAACACAGTTCCTATGTGTGTTTCAGGTGGGGAACCTGGGCCTGCTCTTCATGCTCCTGTTCTTCATCTATGCAGCACTGGGGGTGGAGCTGTTTGGAGAACTGGGTGAGTTGGTAGTGATGGGCTGGAACAAAACCCTGCATCCCCAATGGCGCGCCACGTTCAGAGTTGTACATATCCAATCCTGTTAGATTACAGACAGAGAGCCAAGACAAAAATAGAAAGGAACTTCTAGTAAAGTATCTGGACGCAGCCAGAGCTAAGAAGTATCATGGAGACTAGGCAGGAGAAACAATAACACAGCAGCTAGGCCTGTCTTCAAACTGTCACACTCTCTCTATGTACTCTAGTCATATCTGCTGGAGGTTATCTCTCATCCCATCAGTCTTCAGCAAAGAATTAGAGCCAAATGCAACTGTACTAAGGAGAGAGATGGGTAAACAATCAGCCAAGACAGCTTAAAGACCACGAGCAAACAACCACGTCTGCTGTTGTTGGTTGTTGGTTTCTAAGAGGACTGAACAGATAAATGTTCTCTATATAAACTGTTTGTTTCTCTTCATGTATCTTTATCTCTCTCTGTATCTATCTTTCTCTATTTTTTTCTCTCTCCCCTTCTCTTTCCCTCTCCCCTACCTCCCCGTCCCTCCATCCCTCCCTCCCCATCCCTCCCTCCCTCCCTCCCCATCCCTCCCCCATCCCTCCCTCCCTCCCTCCCCCCATCCCTCCCCCATCCCTCCCTCCCCCATCCCTCCCTCCCTACTCTCCTCTCCCAGTGTGTAACGAGGACTACCCGTGTGAGGGGATGAGCCGCCATGCTACCTTTGAGAACTTTGGCATGGCCTTCCTCACCCTGTTCCAGGTCTCCACTGGGGACAACTGGAATGGAATCATGAAGGTATGGATGGACTTCTACATGGTGTTCTATGGAGTGCTTATTACAATAAATGGAGACAGTTGATCATCTAATACTTTAATCCAGAATTACTTTGATTACTATGTTTCAATGTGTTGCTATTTGGGCTGTATTATTCAGTTCTCATTTTGATGTCTGTGGTTGGTATTTGGTGCCTGGCTTTTTAGCTGCAGAGAAGAATGTATCCAGGCTCTGTCGCAGCCGGCCGCGACCGGGAGACTCATGGGCGGCGCACAATTGGCCCAGCGTCGTCCAGGGTAGGGGAGGGAATGGCCGGCAGGGATGTAGCTCAGTTGATAGATCATGGCGTTTGCAACGCCAGGGTTGTGGGTTCACTTCCCACGGGGGGCCAGTATAAAAAATATATATATATATATATGTATTCACTAACTGTAAGTCGCTCTGGATAAGAGCGTCTGCTAAATGACTAAGATGTAAATGTAAATGTAATGTCATTTCAGAATAATTACAAGCCTATGTCCTGCTGCCTAAGAAGACCATTGCTGTTACAGGAAAACTTACCCAACTTTCCCTCAGTTTATCCTAACCTTGAGGGAGGGGAAAACTCAAAACTGGCCTTAGATCAGCATCAAGGGGCAACTCCTCCTACTCCCTAGCTGGAGAGGAAGGAAGGAGAGTAAAAGAGTGAACTTTAACAGAACCGTCAGCGCCCGGGACCTCCTGCTCCCTTTCTTTTCATATCCTCTGCTCCTTGAGCGCTACCATACCTATTAATGACGCGTGGAAAGTGCCAGCTCAGCATATATTCTCTGTTTAGATTGCCTTTTAAATAGGCGAATGGTCCCACTCCCGCTTCACAGTGTGACAGGGGCGCACCATAAGAACACCTTCTCGGTGGTTTGTAGAGGTACGGGGGGGTTCTCAGCTGAAGCAGTGAACTGTAATCACCTCTCTTAGATTACTACTGATGAGACCACGTGAGCTTTCACTGCCTTTTACCTGGAGATGTGTTGGATGTAAACTGCCTGGAACGAGGAGGGGAAAGAGAGAAAGAGAGTGAATCACCACTGTACTGACTAGAGAGGGGAGGGAGGGAGGGAGGGAGGGAGGGAGGGAGGGAGGGAGGGAGGGAGGGAGGGAGGGAGGGAGGGAGGAAACACTTGAGACTACACGGTGAAAAGGTCAAACCAAATGAGAGAGAGAGAGGAGACTAGAATTAGCTCATGTCTGTATGTCTTACAGTTATGGTGTGACAGGTCAATTTGCTCACAAAAGTCTTACATTGATATCTTTGTTTCAAGTTGGAATGCTTAACTCTTGTTCATGTATTTGTTCAATAAAACTTGTTGAATCTGTATAGTCCAGTATAGTCCCTGTACAGTGGCTTGCGAAAGTATTCACCCCCCTTAGCATTTTTCCTATTTTGTTGCCTTACAACCTGGAATTAAAATTGATTGGGGGGTTTGTATCACTTGATTTACACTTTGAAGATGTAAAAAATATTTTTTATTGTGAAACAAACAAGAAATAAGACAAATAAACAGAACTTGAGCGTGCATAACTATTCACCCTCCCAAAGTCAATACTTTGTAGAGCCACCTTTTGCAGCAATTACAGCTGCAAGTCTCTTGCGGTATGTCTCTATAAGCTTGGCACATCTAGCCACTGGGATTTTTGCCCATTCTACAAGGCAAAACTGCTCCAGCTCCTTCAAGTTGGATGGGTTCCGCTGGTGTACAGCAATCTTTAAGTCATACCACAGATTCTCAATTGGATTGAGGTCTGGGCTTTGACTAGGCCATTCCAAGACATTTAAATATTTCCCCTTAAACCGCTCGAGTGTTGCTTTAGCAGTATGCTTAGTGTCATTGTCCTGCTGGAAGGTGAACCTCCGTCCCAGTCTCAAATATCTGGAAGACTCAAACAGGTTTTCCTCAAGAATTTAGCACCATCCATCATTCCTTCAATTCTGACCAGTTTCCCAGTCCCTGCCGATGAAAAACATCCCCACAGCATGATGCTGCCACCACCATGATTCACTGTGGGGATGGTGTTCTCGGGGTGATGAGAGGTGTTGGGTTTGCGCCAGACATAGCGCTTTCCTTAATGGCCAAAAAGCTCAATTTTAGTCTCATCTGACCAGAGTACCTTCTTCCATATGTTTGGGGAGTCTCCCACATGCCTTTTGGCGAACACCAAACGTGTTTGCTTATTTCTTTCTTTAAGCAATGTTTTTTTTCTGGCCACTCTTCCGTAAAGCCCAGCTCTGTGGAGAGTACGGCTTAAAGTGGTCCTATGGACAGATACTCCAATCTCCGCTGTGGAGCTTTGCGGCTCCTTCAGGGTTATCTTTGGTCTCTTTGTTGCCACTCTGATTAATGCCCTCCTTGCCTGGTCCATGAATTTTGGTGGGTGGCCCTCTCTTGTCAGGTTTGTTGTGGTGCCATATTCTTTCAATTTTTTAATAATGGATTTAATGGTGCTCCGTGGGATGTTCAGAGTTTCTGATATTTTTTTTGAACCCAACCCTGATCTGTACTTCTCCACAACTTTGTCCCTGACCTGTTTGGGGAGCTCCTTGGTCTTCATGGTGCCGCTTGCTTGGTGGTGCCCCTTGCTTAGTGGTGTTGCAGACTCTGGGGCCTTTCAGAACAGGTGTATATATACTGAGATCATGTGACAGATCACGTGACACTTAGATTGCACACATGTGGACTTTATTTAACTAATTATGTGACTTCTGAAGGTAATTGGTTGCACCAGGTCTTATTTAGGGGCTTCATAGCAAAGGGGGTGAATACATATACACGCACCACTTTTCCGTAATTAATTTTTTAGAATTTTTCTGCTAAATGACTAAAATGTAATAATGTCTTAGCAGGACTTCATGGCTTGACCTAACAGACACCTCCTATTTCTCCTCTCTTCCCTCACCCTCCCCCCTCCCCAGGACACGTTGAGGGAGTGCCCTACGGACTACGGGCCTGACTACTCCTGCAACCCCAGCCTGCAGTTCATCTCTCCCATGTACTTTGTGTCCTTTGTGTTGACGGCCCAGTTCGTCCTGATCAACGTGGTGGTGGCGGTGTTGATGAAGCACCTGGATGACTCCAACAAGGAGGCCAAGGAGGAGGCGGAGATGGATGCTGAGATTGAGCTGGAGCTGGCCACGGGGGCCCTCTGCTGCATGGGACCGGAGGGAGTCTGCGCAGGAGGGAAGAAAGGTGGAGGAGCAGGGGGAGGTGGCGGGGGAGGTGTGGGAGTTGGAGGAGGAGTGGAGAGAGGGATGGGAGTCCCAGGCAGTTCCTCCGGGGGGAATACGCATCATCATGTTGCAACAACGCATCCAGGCCCGCCGCACGATCCGAACAATCGCGATCTCTACTCTCCTGCACAGGTGAAATGGATGGATGAATTAATTAATTTATGTCCGTATGGCTCTGTGTCTGTTTCTGTCTATTTGTCTTTCTATTTTATATTATAGGAATTAGACATATAAACAGTCTGATACACTCGTGTGTAGTACATAGACCTAAGGTTGAGGTCATTATGAGGGAGAGAGAGAACAAGAACAGACAGAGGAGACGGAAAGATAATCAGAGACATTTAGTCTCCTTCCTGTTCTGACATCCTCAGTGTTTTAGACTGACAGCCCATCAGTCCTGTTTAACTCAGTTTGTCTGCTTGTTCACTCAACCTTTCATAATGTAATACAAAGGAACAGCCAGGGAAGATGGTCACACAGATACGGAGAGACGGCGAGAGAGATGGGAGAGAGAGAGACGGGAGAGAGAGAGATGGGAGAGAGAGAGATGAGAGAGAGAGAGGGGGAGAGGGAGATATTTTTCACCTTGTCGGCTCAGGTATTCAAATAACAGACATCATCTCTGAACAGGTCAGATTCAGTACAATGTCACCGTGACCCAGAGTGTGTCTCAAATGGCACCCTATTCCCTATATAGTGCACTACTTTTATGAATAGATGCTGATGAAAGAACAATGTGATTTTAGGGAGTTGAAGGGAGAGGGACATTTAAATAAATGTTAATCTAGCTGCACCTTTCACAGTGAATTTGCCTGGCGCTCTCTGTCACCATGGCAACCCTTGTTGTCAGTCTTCTGCGGCGAGGTAGATGAGCAAACACACACTGCACTGTGCATTTAATCACCTTTTCAATTCAAACTCAGGACCTCTGATATTAACCCGTCAGTGTGCACACACTCAAACACAAAGCCCTGGAAGACACACACACACGCACACACTCACAGTGAGATGACATGAAAACCTAATCATAGTGTGATGGCAAACACACACACGGATGACTCACCGGCTGCTTGCTACGATCTGTTCTACCTTTACATAGCTAAACATGGCATTACTGAGGAGCCATTTTTAGCTTTGTGTTGGCTGACAGAATAACTTAATAAGATAGGGAGAGCGAGAGGGAGAGAGGGAGGGAGGGAGAGAGGGAGAGGGAGGGAGAGGGAGAGGGAGGGAGAGAGAGAGAGAGAGAGAGAGAGAGAGAGAGAGAGAGAGAGAGAGAGAGAGAGAGAGAGAGAGAGAGAGAGAGAGAGAGAGAGAGAGAGAGAGAGAGAGAGAGAGAGAGAGAGAGAACAAGAATGCTATTTGGCTGACCCAAAATTAAGGACATCTTTGACTATGTACAGACTCAGTGAGCATAGCCTTGCTATTGAGAAAGGCCGCCGGGGGCAGACCTGGCTCTCAAGAGAATACAGTTTGTTTACTGTTAATTTTTTATTGTTTATTTCACTTTTGTTTATTATCTATTTCACTTGCTTTGGCAATGTAAACGTATGTTTCCCATGCCAATATAGAAAGGGAGAGAGAGAGATGGGGGAATGGAAAGAGAGGGAGAGAGAGAGATGGGGGAATGGAAAGAGAGGGAGAGAGAGAGATGGGGGAATGGAAAGAGAGGGAGAGAGAGAGATGGGGGAATGGAGATAGAGGGAGAGAGATGGGGGAATGGAAATAGAGGGAGAGATAGAGATGGGGGAATGGAGAGAGAGGGAGAGATAGAGACGGGGAATGGAGAGAGAGATGGGGGAGTGGAGAGAGAGAGTGGGAGAGAGAGAGATGGGGGAATGGAGAGAGAAAGGGAGAGAAGAGAGATAAGAGAGGGGGACCAGTGACAGAGGGGGAATAATGCGCTGACACTGTCTGGAATTAACTGAAGGGCTCTCTTTTTATCTATCTATCTATCTATATATCTATCTATCTATCTATCTATCTATCTATCTATCTATCTATCTATCTATCTATCTATCTATCTATCTATCTATCTATCTATCTATCTATCTATCTATCTATCTATCTATCTATCTATCTATCTATCTATCTATCTATCTATCTATCTATCTATCATATCTCTATATCTATATATCTATATCTCTATATCTCTATATCTCTATATCTCTATATCTCTATATCTCTATATCTCTATCTCTCTCTCTCTCTTTCTTTCTCTCTCTCTCTCTCTGTCTCTCTCTGTCTTTCTCTCTTTCTTTCTCTCTCTCTTTCGCTCTCTCTCTTTCTCTCTCTTTCTCTCTATCGCCCTCTCTCTCTTTCTCTCTCTCTCTCTCTCTTCTCTTTAAGGTGCACGTTCTCACCAGGTGGCCAGCACTATTGTTGTCTAGAAAAATGAATAACCTATTAGGACTAAGCCATAGTCATTCAGGCCTGTGTGCATTCGTGGGTGGGTGGGTGTGTGCGTGCGTGCGTGCATTTGCATGGGTGTCCGTGCATGTGTATGTGTTCCTTTGCTGTTTGGTAACACAGTCATTCAGGGCCTACTCCAGTGCTATTCTTAACAAGACACACAAGTGAACCCACACACACTGAGGAATATCTGTATAGATGTAGTCTATTGTTATATACTGTATAGTGATGGGGAAGAAATCGATACAGTTACATATCGGGATATTATCGTATTGATATATTGATATATTATATAGTTTGCACCAAAACTCCAATATTTTTCCTTCATAGCTTGTTCTCCATCTTCTATTTAAATAGGAGCCAATTTATTGTCAGCACTTTTATTTCCATGACTAATCAAAGAAAGCTCATTTTCTCATGTCTCTCTCTTGTCCCTCTGCAGCAGATATATGGTGAGCAATATGTTTGGAACATGGTATCGCAATAAAATCACAGTATTGAATCACAATACAGATAGAATCGTGAGAATCACAATACATATTGTATCGGCACCTAAGTATCGTGATTATATCATATCGTGAGGTCCCTGGCAATTCCCAGCCCTAGTTATATACATATACTGTAGATATATTTTATAAGCCAGGTTTATTTTGGTAACAATAAAGACATAGTTAGACTGAGCAAGGACTGTAACCTGTTGCTACTGGCAAACACTTTTAAACAACAGCTGCCTTCCTATATGTAAAACATTGGCTGGTGAGTGGATGTGTATGTGGGTTACAGTATAAGTGAGTTAGCAGTGTTAGACAATGGCTGCAGTTTTATATAACTGTAACACTGACGGTACACTTTCCTGGATTTTTCCATTGCTGTGGATAAAGAAGAAGCGTAGCCTGTGGATTTAGCAGCCTATGACCCTGTTTCCTTAGTACTGTATGTATTTAGGGGAATGTTTCTTAGTACTGTATGTATTTAGGGGAATGTTTCTGCAGAGAAGACCATATGGATGGGCCGTGTACAGCACAGGGGGATAGTAACTAGATGGACATCCTAGAATGAACAGGAGCAGTGTGTTAGTTTTTGGAACTTCTGTCCTTTGTAACATGGCCAAATAGTGATGACCCTATCTCTGCCTGTGTGGTTATCTGGTATTTGTGAATGGCTTTCAACTGCATTTCAGCCAATCAGATTGCAGATTTCTCTGAACCTGTTTTATAACCTTTTAATATTATAAAAGTGTAAGTGTTATGGCTATAGGGGAAACAATGAAAGCACCACTTTCGAGGTTCCATTATCAACACAGGGCTCTGTAAAGGACCAATAGATTTTCTCTGTGAAAATAACACTTGACGGAATTACAGCAGTTCAGGAAATATGGGGCCAGTTCAGTTGCTGTTCTTTTTACTATTTTTCCAGTCAATCTAATAGCACTGAAGAAGATGAGATTCGAGATAGAAAAGGATATAATGAAGTTGAGATAGATTACTACTTGATTGTATTAATGTAATAACAGTCTGCCAGCTCCCTAAACGCTTATCTAATTTAGCTATTGAACATTTTAATAGAGACATATATCAAATCTATCACACTTTTTCCTCTGCTTGGTAACTCTTTCAGGCTATTGGGTCTCCTTAGGTTACTCTAGCTATGGCCATAGCATAACTCTGAAATATTAATGTAACCAGTTAATGTAACCAGTTTTGGTGTCAGTATGTTGTAACGCTACTTCTGTCAAGCTAAGGTCATCTGAAGATGTTACTAGATGTAGATGTTACTAGGTGTAGATGTTACTAGGTGTAGATGTTACTAGATGTAGATGTTACTAGGTGTAGGTGTTACTTGGTGTAGATGTTACTAGATGTATATGTTACTAGGTGTAGATGTTACTAGATGTAGATGTTACTAGGTGTAGATGTTACTAGATGTAGATGTTACTAAGTGTAGGTGTTACTTGGTGTAGATGTTGCTTGGTGTAGATGTTACTAGATGTAGGTGTTACTAGGTGTAGATGTTACTAGATGTAGGTGTTACTAGGTGTAGATGTTACTAGGTGTACAGCCCTGTGCTGTGATTCCTTAATGGTTTGACCCTTTGTAGGTGTACGTTAATAATAATATAATAATATGCCATTTAGCAGACGCTTTTATCCAAAGCTTACAGTCATGTGTGCATAAATCTTTACGTATGGGTGGTCCCGGGGATCGAACCCACTACCCTGGCGTTACAAGCGCCATGCTCTACCAATTGAGCTACAGAGATGCATTAACCCTATAATGCATCTATAATGAAGTTAGCATGTAATAACTGTGTGTTCCAGGACATGATATAATGAACCATGTAATAACTGTGTGTTCCAGGAGAGTCAGTGGCTGGACAGTGTGTCTCTGCTGATAAAGGACTCATTTGAAGGAGAGATGATTGACAACCTCTCTGGATCTGTCTTCCATCACTACTCCTCTAGCTCTCTTCCTGTCTGGAAGGACTGCAAGAGCCACCCGCAACTAGAGGTAAACACATGAACAATGCATATGTAGACGCACACACACACACACACACACACACACACACACACACACACACACACACACACTCAGTCACACACTTAGTTACACTTTTTATTACCTTTCAAATGTTCACACACAAGAACTCTGAAATATGCACATATGTAAATTCATATAGAACACACTCGCACACACACACACACATAAACACACACTATCCCCGCTGCTAGTTGTGTCCATCACAATGATAAAGTGGAATGGGCCACTCTGGAAAGTAATAACTGGGATTTGAACCTCTTCACCTGTTCTTTCGGCCTGTCTGCAGATGCTGTCAAACTATCAATCTGTCCTCTCCTCCTCTTTTACATGCTCCACCCACCTCTGATTGATCATGTCATGACACTCCCTCTCTCTCTCTCCTGACGTCTCTGTCTGCCCTTCAGCTATCTCCTGGGTTCTGTCGTTCCTGTGTGTGTGTGTGTGTGTGTGTGTGTGTGTGTGTGTGTGTGTGTGTGTGTGTGTGTGTGTGTGTGTGTGTGTGTGTGTGTGTGTGTGTGTGTGTGTGTGTGTGTTTGTGTGAGTGTGTGCGTGCGTGCGTGCGTGCGTGCGTGGTTTTGTGTTGTAAAGTATGTGTGATTGCAGTGATTGTTGTGCCCCGGGGCATGGAGAGACAACAACAACACTGAATCTTATTAAAAACTATTTTAAGGGGACGGTGGGCATGACTGCATTAAGACAACACTATATATACAAAAGTATGTGGAAACCCCTTCAAATTAGTGGATTTCGGCTATTTCAGCCACACCCGTTGCTGACAGGTGTATAAAATTGAGCACACAGCCATGCAATCTCCATAGACAAACATTGGCAGTAGAATGGCCTGACTGAAGAGCTCAGTAACTTTCAATGTGGCATCATCATAGGATGCCACCTTTCCAACAAGTCAGTTCATCAAATTTCTGCCCTGCTAGAGCTGCCCCAGTCAAGTGTAGGTTCTGTTATTGTGAAGTGGAAACATCTAGAAGCAACAACGGCTCAGCCGCGAAGTGGTAGGCCACACAAGCACACAGAACGGGATCGCTGGAGCACGTAGCGTGTAAAAACGTCTGTCCTCGGTTGCAACACTCACTACCGAGTTCCAAACTGCCTCTGGAAGCAACATCAGCACAAGAACTGTTCATCGGGAGCTTCATGAAATGGGTTTCCATGGCCAAGCAGCCGCACACAAGCTTAAGATCACCATGCGCAATACCAAGCGTCGGCTGGAGGGGTGTAAAGCACGCCGCCATTGGACACCGGAGCAGTGGAAACGTGTTCTCTGGAGTGATTGATCACCCTTCACCATCTGGCAGTCCGACGGACGAATCTGTGTTAGGCGGATGCCAGGAGAACGCTACCCGCCTGAATGCATAGTGCCAACTGTAAAGTTTGGTGGAGGAGGAATAATGGTCTTGGGCTGTTTTTCATGGTTCGGGCTAGGCCCCTTAGTTCCAGCGAAGGGAAATCTTAACGCTACAGCATACAATGACATTCTAGACGATTCTGTGCTTCCAACTTTGTGGCAAGGGGAAGGCCCTTTCCTGTTTCAGCATGACAATGCTCCTGTGCACAAAGCGAGGTACCTACAGAAATAGTTTGTCGAGTTCAGTGTGGAAGAACTTGACTGGCCTGCACAGAGCCCTGACCTCAACCCCATTGGACACCTTTGGGATGAATTGGAACGCCGACTGCGAGCCAGGCCTAATCCCCCAACATCAGTGCCCGACCTCACTAATGCGCTTGTGGCTGAATGGAAGCAAGTCCCTGCAGCAATGTTCCAACATCTAGTGGAAAGCCTTCCCAGAAGAGTGGAGGCTGTTATAGGATCAAAGGGGAGACCAACTCCATATTAATGCCCATGATTTTGGAATGAAATGTTCGACGAGCAGTTGTCCACATACTTTTGGTCATGTAGTATATAGGGTCTGTCTGGAAACAACCTAACAAAGGGACATGTGATAGGTAGGGCCCTGAGTTTCTCCTGACCACATCAGGGGCCTTTATCTCTGTTTCTCTGAACACGTTCCATCCTCCCAGTCTATTTTCCCTACCTTGTCTCTCTCTCTGTCTTGCTCTCTTTTTCTAATTATCTCCCCCTTCCCTCCCTCCCTCCTCCCTCCCTCTCCCCTCCTCCCCCCCTCCCTCTCTCTTTCTGCCTCCGGCGTACTGCAGTGGTAATTTACTGGTGTATATGAGCCGTGAATCTCTCTTTATGAACCTCTTTGTCTCACTCACCCACAGGCACATGTTCATATATCGGCCCCCTCCCTCACCCCATTGGATTTCAATTCTCTATTGTTTATGTGTCCATTCTCTCTCTCTCAGTTTTAGATAACTTTCTCTCTCTCCTTCACTTTCCCTCTCCCTTTCCCCCTCTTTTTCTCTCTATCTATCTATCTATCTATCTATCTATCTATCTATCTATCTATCTATCTATCTATCTATCTATCTATCTATCTATCTATCTATCTATCTATCTATCTATCTATCTATCTATCTATCTATCTATCTATCTATCTATCTATCTATCTATCTATCTATCTATCTATCTATCTATCTATCTATCTATCTATCTATCTATCTATCTCTCTCTCTCTCTCTCTCCCCCCCCCTCTTTCTCCTTCTCTCTCCCTCTCTCTCCCTCCCCCTCTACAGCAGATCCGGCTGGCAGAGATAGAGCAGGCGTCTCTGAGGTCAGACCAAATGTCAGACAAGTCGTCCTCTCCAGCCCTACCTGATGACCTCAGCCTGGACGACCAGAGTGTCCACCAGCTGCTGGTGCGGGAGTGCAAGGTAGAGATGGCGAGATGGAGGGGTTATAAATGGGAAAGGGTGTTTTGGAGGGCAATGGAGGGAGTTGAAACGTGGGACTGGGTAGCAGACCTGGGTTCAAATATTTTTGAGCATGCTTTAGCCATCCTGCAGTGCCAATAGGGCAAGGTCTTCCCTTTTAGAGGCTATTCCATAAGTTCCATTGCACCAGGCAAGTTCAATGAAGTGCAGCTAAAGTATTTGTAGGATTTCGAATACTATTTGAACCCTTGTCTGCTCAGGTCTGAGGATGGGGTGATAGAGGGGATGGACAGCGGGTTCCCTTGGTCTCCAGTACAGAAAGAATACTTGCATTCCAACAAAGGAAGCATGACATAAGGTTCCAGGGGCATACGAATGAATCCTGAATCCTGCTGAAGCTCTAATCTCCTGTACAGAGACCTTCAGGAATAGAAATCCATTCAATCTACTGCCTCCCCTCCGGCCTGTGAGGGCTATCTTCCTCTTTATCCTCTACTACATCGTTCCTCCCTTTCCTTTACCCCCCTCTGGCTATTACACCTCTGTCTGCCCCATCCCTCCCTATCTTCCTATCATCCCTCCCTGTGCGTTATCCTTCCCTCTAGTCATTTAATGCTGGTCAGAAGTGTGTGGGGGGTTGTGTATGTGTATGTGTGTTTATACCCGTTTTACTATACTTATGAGTACCAGAAGTAAGACATAGGTGTGTGTGTGTGTGTGTGTGTGTGTGTGTGTGTGTGTGTGTGTGTGTGTGTGTGTGTGTGTGTGTGTGTGTGTGTGTGTGTGTGTGTGTGTGTGTGTGTGTGTGTGTGTGTGTGTGAGTGTGAGTGAGAGAGAGAGAGAGAGACACACAGAGACACACACAGAGACACACAGACTCGGCTGTGTCCAGATAGCACACAAGGCTAACAGGGTTGCTATGGGGCATAATCAGTATTCCAGAGGTGATTTGAATCAGAAGTGCTCATAGTTGATAGTAATATCCGGATAAAGGTCCTAGTGGTTTCGCTTTTATTTTATTTAACTTTTATCTGAACCAGGAAGTCCATTACAGATAAAGAATCTCTTTAGATAAAAGTGTATGCTAGCAGGTTAGGAGCTTGGAAGCAAGCTGGCACTCCCTTCAGTACTGCACGCTATCATGCCCCACTCTACATTTAATTATTATAACAGACAACATAAACAGGTACAGTGTGTGTCAACATGTGTGTTTTCTCCCCCAGGATGAGAAGGGCAGTGACTCCCAGGGCTTAGAGGAAGCTGGTGGAGGAGGGGGCTCCCTGACCCAGGCCCAGACAGGGGGGTCGAGGCACTGCAGGGCCCACAGTTCAGTAGCCAAAGAGGGGACTCCACTGCTGGTGGAGGTGGGGGTCCATCAGAGACACGAGACCCCATCCCAACACAGCCCTGGTGAGTCCAGTCATACCCTCTGCTCCAGCCTCTCCAGCCTAATGTGTATTGCTGTATGTGTGTGTGTGTATATCGGAGGGGTTGGGGAAAAAAGCAACATTTTTATATATGCATTCGGAAAGTATTCAGACCCCTTCACTTCTTCTACACTTTGTTACATTACAGCCTTATTCTAAAATTGATTAAATATTTTTTTCCCCTCATCAATCTACACACAATACCCCATAATGACAAAGCAAAAACAGGTTTATAGGAATTTTTGCTCATTTATAAAAAATTAAAAACAGAAATACCTTATTTATATAAGTATTTAGACCCTTTGCTATGAGACTTGAAATTGAGCACAGGTGCATCCTGTTTCCATTGATCATCCTTGAGATGTTTCTACAGGCACAGATCTGGGGAAGGGTATCAAAAAATGTCTAAAGCATTGAAGGTCCCCAAGAACACAGTGGCCTCCATCATTCTTAAATGGAAGATGTTTAGAACCCCCAAGACTCTTCCTAGAGCTGGCCACCCAGTCAAACTGAGCAATCGGGGGAGAAGGACCTTGGTCAGGGAGGTGACCAAGAACCCAATGGTCACTCTGACAGGGCTCCAGAGTTCCTTGGTGGAGATGGGAGAACCTTCCAGAAGGACAACCATCTCTGTAGCACTCCACCAATCAGGCCTTTATGGTGGCCAGACGGAAGCCACTCCTCAGTAAAAGGCACAACAACCCACTTGGAGTTTGCCAAAAGGCACCTAAAGGACTCTCAGACCATGAGAAACAAGATTCTCTGGTCTGATGAAACCAAGATTGACCTCTTTAACCTGAATGCCAAGCGTCATGTCTGGAGAAACCAGGCACCGCTCATCACCTGGCCAATACCATCCCTACGGTGAAGTATGGGGGTGGCAGCATCATGCTGTGGGGATGTTTTTCAGCGGCAGGGACTGGGAGACTGTCAGGATCGAGGGAAAGATGAACGGAGCAAAGTACAGAGAGATCCTTGATGAAAACCTGCTCCAGAGCACTCAGGTCCTCAGACTGGGACGAAGGTTCACCTTCCAATAGGACAATGACTCTAAGCACACAGCCAAGACAACGCAGGAGTGGCTTCGGGACAAGTCTCTGAATGTCCTTGCCAATATCTCTGGAGAGACCTGAAAATAGCTGTGCAGCGACTCTCCCCATCCAACCTGAAAGAGCTTGAGAGGATCTGCAGAGAAGAATAGGAGAAACTCCCCAAATAAAGGTGTGCCAAGCTTGTAGCGTCATACCCAAGAAGACTCAAGGCTGTAATTGCTGCCAAAGGTGCTTCAACAAAGTACTGAGTAAAGGGTCTGAATATTTATGTAAATGTGATATTTCCGTATTATTATTATTATTTATTTATTGGGGGGGGGGGCAAACATTTAAAAAAAAATGTTTTTGCTTTGTCATTATGGGGTATTGTGTGTAGATTTAATTTAATTTAATCCATTTTAAATTTCGTAACCAAATGTGGAAAAAGTGAAGGGGTCTGAATACTTTCCGAATGCACTGTATATGGACTATCTTATCTTTTCACATTAACCAAACCTGCAATAAAATCTTCAAATCGGTGTACGCGACCAGTAAACTTTGATTTGATTTGAACTGAGCTGAGCTAAGCTGAGCTGTACTTAGCCAGCCCAGCACAGTCCAGGTTGGTCCTACACTCTTAGAAAAAAGGGTCTTCGGCTATCGCCATAGGAGAACCCTTTTGTTTCCAGGTAGAATTCTTATGGGTTCCATGTAGAACCCTCTGTGGAAAGGGTTCCACATGGAACCCAATAGGGTTCTACCTGGAACCAAAAAGGGTTCTTCAAACGGTTCTCCTATTGGGACAGCCGAAAGAACCCTTTTAGGTTCAGGTAATGTATTTTTAAGAGTGTATTCATGGGTTGCACCTCCGTCGCTCGGTTGCGTCTTGACATTTTTATGAACGTTTTCCAGCCGCTCTCCGCCATAGTGGTGCCCGAAAGTCGAGTGATGCCCAGTCATTCTGAACGGGTTCTAATGACTGTTTCATCTAAATTACACTATAGTGGCCTGGAAATATGATGACATTGCTAAAGTAGGCAAATAATTAGTGGGAAACAACTTTGCCATCCTTATCATGTCGTTTCTTTGGAGTGGCATATTGCCTTAGCAAAATGCGTAAAACATTGCTAGCAATGCTAACATTACCTAGCTAAAATTCGGTCCCCGCAATCTTAGCTAGTTAGCTAAAGTTATACTGCATCTTAAGTCAGTCTGGCAACATCACAATGATGACAACAGGTTTTCCTACTAATTAGTTGCCTTCTTTTGAAATGCCATCTTGTTTCCAAGCCACTATAATGCACTTTAGACAGAATCTTCATTAGCGCCAATTGAGAATGTATTAAGTAGAACATTCAGTCGGACGCAGTGCCTAAATAGAATCTTCATAACAGTATTTTTAACGCAACGTGCAATCCATGAATAGAGTGAATCAGACATCACAGTACAGTGCAATACAGTACAGTGGCATTGTTGTACTCCCTGGAATCATCTGTATTATTTGCCTGGTCTTTGTTAGTCTAATCATCAATATCAGTAATGACTGTTTATCCCTACAGGCTAAATGGATTGTATTTATGTGGTGTTGTCACGCCCTGACTCTGAGTCAGGGTGTGTATTTTTTGTGGTTATGTTCTATGTTGGATTTTCTATGTTTTAGATCTAGAATGTGTAGATCTATGTTGGCCGGGGTGGTTCCCAATCAGAGGCAGCTGTAGCTCGTTGTCTCTGATTGGGGACCATACTTAGGCAGCCTTTTGGCACCTGTTAGTTGTGGGATCTTGTTCCGTGTGAGGTATGTTATTTGTCTACCTAGGACTTCACGTTTCGTTTGTTGTTTTTGTTGTGTGTTTATTCGCTTAATAAACATGTATGCTTATCACGCTGCGCCTTGGTCCTTCTCGTCCGTAAACGATCGTGACAGAAGATCCCACCATATGAGGACCAAGCAGCGTGTCCAGGAGCAGACAGCATGGACCTGGGAGGAGATCCTGGACGGAAAGTGATCCTGGACTTGGGAGGAGATTCAGGCCGGGATGGATCGCCGTCCTTGGGAGGAGACAGTGGAGGCGCGATATAGAGAGGAGCAGCGGCAACGCGGAAGGCGCCGGCCGAGGAAGAAGCCCGAGAGACAGCCCCAATAATTTGTTTTGGGGGGGCTAAAAGGGTGGTTGGCGGCGCCTAGAGGTAGAGCAGAGCCAACTCCCCGTACTCACGCGAGGAGGAGTGTGACTGGGCAGGCTCCGTATTATGCGGAGCTACGTACTGTGTCGCCAGTGTTCCGGCACAGTCCTGTACGTCCTGTGCTAGCACCACGCACGTGTCGTGCGAAGATGGGCATTCAGCCAGGACGGGGTGTGCCGGCTCAACGCTCCTGGTCTCCAGTACGCCTCCTCGGTCCCCCGCATATCCTGCGCCTGTTCTACGAGCTGTATCGCCAGTGCGCGTGCACAACCCAGTGCGTCCTGTGCCAGCGCCCCGCATGTGTAGTGCGAAAGTGGGCAGCCAGCCAGGACGGGTTGTGCCAGCTCTCCGCTCCAGACCTCCAGTCCGCCTTCACAGTCCGGTCCGGCCCGTTCCTGTCCCTCGCACCAAGCCAGTGGTGCGCGTCGCCAGCCCGGTCCGGCCTGTTCCTGCCCCTCGCACCAAGCCTGTGGTGCGCGTCGCCAGCCCGGCCCGGCCTGTTCCTGCCCCTCGCACCAAACCAGTGGTGTGCGTCGCCAGCCCGGCCCGGCCTGTTCCTGCCCCTCGCACAAAGCCTGTGGTGCGCGTCGCCAGCCCGGCCCGGCCTGTTCCTGCCCCTCGCACCAAGCCAGTGGTGCGCGTCGCCAGCCCGGCCCGGCCTGTTCCTGCCCCTTGCACCAAGCCAGTGGTGCGCGTCGCCAGCCCGGTCCGGCCTGTTTGTGTCCCTCGCACCAAGCCTGTGGTGCGCGTCGCCAGTCCGGTACGGCCCGTTCCTGCTCCCCGCACCAAGCCTGTGGTGCGCGTCGTCAGCCCGGTCCGGCCCGTTCCTGCTCCCCGCACCAAGCCAGTGGTGCGTGTGTCCAGTCCGGCACGGCCCGTGCCTGTTCCACCGGTGCCTGGTCCGGCACCGGTCAGCTGCTCCACTCCGGAGCCAGAGCAATCCGCTCCACCGGGGTCCGGTCCAACTCCGGTCAGTGGATCCACTCCGGAGCCAGAGCAATCCGCTCCACCGGGGTCCAGTCCAGCTCCGGTCAACCGCTCCACTCCGGAGCCAGAGCAGTCCGCTCCACCGGTGCCTGATCCAGCTCCGGTCAGCGGCTCCACTCCAGAGCCAGAGCAGTTCGATCCACCGTCGTCGGGTCCAGCTCCAGTCAGCGGTTCCAGTCCAGACCCAGACGTCAGCCCCTCTCCAGGTTCGGGGTCTCCCACACCAGGGTCCAGACAGGGCTTGGTACGTCGTGGGAGGAAGGAGAGGGGAAGCAGCGCGCCGAGGTCCAGACCAGACCAGGGGCGCAACAGGGAGGTGGAAAGTAAGTGGTGGTCACGCCCGGAGCCGGATCCACCTCCGAGGCGGAATGCCCACCCGGCCCCTACCCTGTTATGTTTATGTGGCGCGGTCGGAGTCCGCACCTTTGGGGGGGGGTACTGTCATGCCCTGACTCTGAGGACTTGTATTTGTTGAGTCAGGGTGTGTATTTTTTGTGGTTATGTTCTATGTTGGATTTTCTATGTTTTAGATCTAGAATGTGTAGATCTATGTTGGCCGGGGTGGTTCCCAATCAGAGGCAGCTGTAGCTCGTTGTCTCTGATTGGGGACCATACTTAGGCAGCCTTTTGGCACCTGTTAGTTGTGGGATCTTGTTCCGTGTGAGGTATGTTATTTGTCTACCTTGGACTTCACGTTTCGTTTGTTGTTTTTGTTGTGTGTTTATTCGCTTAATAAACATGTATGCTTATCACGCTGCGCCTTGGTCCTTCTCGTCCGTAAACGATCGTGACAGGTGTTTCACTCGGGATCTAGATGGAATAGTATATTTGCCTTACAGCCTTTCTCTCTGTCCCCAGATGGGGCCTCCTGCAGAAGCACTAAGGCAGGAGAAGGATCAGATGATGGAGGAAGAGGAGGAGGAGGAGGAGGAGGAGGAGGAGGAGAAGGAGGAGGAGGAGGTGGAGCGGCCAGTGCCTCTGGTTCTCCTGCTCTTATCCGTCTGCCAGCGGAGTTCTTCCACCCTGTGGCAGCAGCGGCCCTGCCTGCGCCCCTTAGGGCCAGAGTAGGGCGCACCTCGCAGGGTCTCAGACTCACCTCCCCGGCCTCCTGGGCCTCCCTGCGCTCCCCAGGAGCCCACAGCCGGGTGCTCTGCACGCAGGTAAGACCTGGCTGTATGTATGTAACAGACACCAACACACTGAATAGTGTACATCCTATAGGGTCTAATGTTAGATCGAGAAATGTACACAAACCTCAGGCTTCCCTCTGATTGGCTAATGTATGTGTCCACCCCCTTGTTACCTTTAATGAGTGTCTGCCACACTGTTTGGTGCTGTTATGACCCTTTTGTGTTGTACACCATAGACTGCCACCAGACCAACCAACAGACTGCACAGTACACATTGCACATCCTACAGTATAGTCAGCCAAACATGGACTCTAACGTTGTTATATATTACAATATCTCACTCCACATCTCCACCCTGCCCCTCTCTCTCTGTCCTCAGTACCCGTCCCATAGTGACTCGTCTCTGGCCACGGGGAGCTCCGATGGCAGCCTCCAGACCACCCTGGAGGAAGGACTCAGCTTCAGTGTTTCGCCCCCTCAAGACCTGAAGCCCCCTCTCCCCCTGCTCTGCCCCCTGCCCCACCCGCTCCCTGAGGACTCCACCAGCTGCCCACCAGGCCAGACTCTGAGACCGCGGCCCAGCCCCTCGTCAGGCCCTGCCCTCACCCTCCAGGCCACTCGGGGCCACCAGCGGAGCCAGAGCAGCGGCAGGGGTAGCATCAGCCCCGGCTACACCCGGGAGGACTCCATGAACCCCGATCTGTGCGACCTGGAGGACCTGGGCATCGGGATCAGTTCGTCCATCGGGGGGTGTAGCTCCAGCCAGGCAGGCAACAGCGAACACTTGTCGGAGACGCTAAGCAGCCTGTCGCTCACATCGTTGCTCTCGCCCGCCTCCCTGGCGCCCCCAGGGGTGAAGAAATGCAACAGCACGGGGAGCTTGGACCAGGGGGCGAGGAGGGGGGAGGGGAGACAGATCCTAGGATTGGAGTTGGACTCCCAGGGCTTCCTGGCCAACCCGTGGGGAGAGAGTGGGGGAGAGGCAACGGAGGGACAGTTGGGAGAGGCAACGGGCCTCAAGGGGAATAGCTCAAGCCAAACGACAGTAGGGTCCTGTAGTAAAAACAGATGAAGCCTGAATCCTTTGTTGTCTACTACCACTCCTATTAGGATTCATCAACCCATACTGTTCCTCTCTGTCCCCCTCAGGCAGAGAGAAGTTTGACGTTTTTGACAACGTGTGATGTAATCCCGTGAATTCCTATAACCAAACCCCTCCCTCTCTCTATATATATATATATTTATGTTTATAACCCCCCTGTCCCATTTTGTGCTACCCTGTGGCAGTGGTTCAGGTGTGGAGGGTCAGAGGTCAAACGGTGGAAGGTTAAAGGGGATTACAGGTGTGACCCCTGTGGTGGGGGATGGGATGGACCCCCCATTGTACCCCTCTGGAGGAGAAGGACCCCCAGAGTAGGAGACAGACCAGGAGGGCTGCATCATCATATCAGGGAGATATACATAGAAGACATAGACAGAGACAAGCTGAGACAGAGATCTAACGAGAACATTTTTGTCTTATCATCGTTCCTGTTTTCCTGTTTGTTTTCCTTTTTTCTTCGGCTTCACAGAAGTTTAAAATGCAAAAATAGAATATCTAAAAAAAAACTGAGCTGATCAAGCCAACAGTGTGGCTGTACGTCGCGGTGTAGGAGGAGGCTGTATGTACGTTGCGGTGTAGGATGAGGCTGAATGTACGTCACGGTGTAGGAGGAGGAAGTTTCTCCTGGAGGGCAGAAGCCAGATCTAATTCCCATCTGTTGTGGCAGACGGAGGCTACAGGTCCTTGTGTGTGGAGTGGAGGAGGGCTGAGGAGGCCTCGGTTGAACAGAGGTAGTGTAGAGTTCAGTTGAGAAGGAGTGCTGAGACTTAGGTAGCAAAGGCATGCATTAACTTATCATCACCATCACCTAACCCCTTCCCTCCACCGGTACTTTTCAGGAAGGTGTGTGTGAGTGTGAGTGTGTGTGTGAGTGTGTGTACGTGTGTGTGTCTAAGTGATAGTACAACAGGAAAAAGAGAGACCATACTAAGATCCCACTCCTGCATGCAGTGGTTTGTGAAATGGCTATTTGATCCCAGCGCCACTCACTCAGAGAGGAGAACAGGGAATGAATAAGAGAGACAGGACAGCCTGCTATATCCACTCACAGTAGGAGAGCCTCTCTGTCAAAGACACTGGCCCTCCTGAGACAAACAAACTGAGGTGAGGAGACGAGACGAGCACCATTCACTCTGGGAGATGAAAAACTCACACCTGCATACAGTTGCTTCACAATGGGATGTGTGTGAAATTCAAACCTGTCACTTCTTTCTCTTTGTCACTTTGCGAAAATAAGGAAGGAAGAATATATCAGAGATATGAATTCCAGACCACTAGAGCCTCCTCCTAGAAGATGGAGGCAGTTTGCCTGCATGATGGAATTATTGCATTTTACCAAGAGTTTTAATATATATACCGAAGTGTATCAAGATGTCAATGTTGGGATGATAATTATAAAGTGGTTTCTATTCCAATATTTTTTTAGAATACAGAATAGGAGCGCGACAGTGTTGTCATGACTTTGTCCTTAACCTATACCTTACCCGTACGATTTCTCGTATAACTTATTGTCGAAAACCTTTTGTCTGCAAGTGGCTTTCAGTTTTATAATGTGGGGTTAAAAATATATACTTTTTATTATTAAAAGTGTGTGGAGAGAACAAACAAGCAAAAATAATTAAATAAGCTCTGTGCGCTGAAGAAAAAGTTCCCTTGGGCACACGGAACTTTGGGAATTTTCGTTCCTCCTGGAATTTTGGATTTTGGAATCCCAGATGAAGACAAAAGGAGGGAAGGGCCATAATTTCGCAGCACAGGAGAACATTTCCTAATCACAGACATTCCAGGGACGAACAGGGAACGTTGTTGCTTAGCTTAGCCTTCTATGCTAACACCAAGACGAAAAAACATTGCTGATCTTTTTGAAAGCTTTAATTTGAGTGTCATACAATACATAATGACACATTGAATTATTGACACATCAATGTTCCTTAGCATGGTTATGGGATTGCAATAGGATGCTTCTCCTTGTTTAAAATAAACGTAATACACTCACCCCTTCTATCTCTCTCTCTAACACACATCTGTAGTAGCAAACCCTAGTTTTGATATCAAGCTGTCACTGTAACAATTAATGAACTTTGCATATTTTCCCAACTTTTTGGTATGCCACTCAGTACATCTGAGATGAAGTGGCCATCTTAGCCTGACCTAGAATACACTCTTGTACTCCTAGTGTTTTTTTGTGTGTTTTTTTTCTCATTGAGGTGATGAGCAAAGTTTGGTTTGACCTGTTTAATGAACTTCATTGCCATTTAATTTCATCACAGGTGATTTGTCTTTAACATGTTTGTAACATGTGGGATATCGGTGAGTGATTATTGCTATGGGTTGTCTGTTACTATAACTTCAGGAGATGCCACTTTATTATTATAGTCCACACCTGGACCGTCTTGGTTAATGGTGGTGGGAATAGGTAGAAGTTGCCCCTAACCACTGATACAGGGTCAGATATTAGTTAATCCCCTTAATGTTTAAGGTTAGAATAAAGGGTTGAGTAATCTGATCCTAGATCTGTGGTTAGGGGCGACTTCTACCTCAAGGTGTTTTAGAAGTAAAACATGAGTGTGTGGGTTGACAGGAACCATAACGAAACCTTGAAGGGCTGTTTTAGCTTCAAAGATGTTCTCATAAATGACGAGACAAACCTCTTAAGTCAATGACTATGGCATCAAAGGTAAGCCTAACGGCACAGCAATAAATGTTCTATGTGTTTGCCCTGAGTACATGATGTCATAGTAGTTCTTATCTCACCACAGTATAATTGTAGCCTGCTGTATCATGCCCTTTTTCTGACAAAACAACAATGTCCTTGTGGAGTTTTTCTGCCTTCTGAACTAACAGCCAATCAGAATACATTTCTGACTTTCCGGAGACCAATCAGGAGAGAGCTGGGCTGCCACTGGATCAGATGAACACGAGGTCATTTAGAACTCAGGGTCGAGGGATCAAACCACTAGAGAATAAAGTGTACATATGTCAACAGAGGAATTTCCAGTGAGATGGTACAGTACTTTAACACACAACATGCTACAATGCACAGTGCCTGATGTATATATAAAACTGTACATAACTTTTACTGTATGCTATGCTATCAACAATAATGACAACATCTAAAATATATGCAGTTTGTGGAGATTTAAAGCATACAACCAATCAAACCTTTTATTTTACATGATAGATCCACAGATACAATTGTTATTGTATCATGGAACGTGAAGGGAATGAACAAGCCAATGAAGATCCACAAAATATCACACAGTGGACCATGGATTTCCCCACATGTGCAGGGTTCAGAGAGAAACTAGCATTGACAGGAAGCATTTCCCTGACATGAATCTGACATATTCCCATTCTCCACCCAACAGCAGAAACGTGTTAGCTAGTACAGTCGCTGTAACATATTAGTCTGAGATAGTGACCTCACTCAGAGAGTGACTGCTTTGGTTCAGGGGAATTAGAATACATACACACCATATCTGACCAGGTGTAGAGGGTGTAGAGGGTGTGGAGGGTGTAGAGGGTGTAGCGGGTGTAGCGGGTGTGGAGGGTGTGGAGGGTGTGGAGGGTGTAGCGGGTGTGGAGGGTGTGGAGGGTGTAGAGGGTGTAGCGGGTGTAGCGGGTGTGGAGGGTGTAGCGGGTGTGGAGGGTGTAGCGGGTGTGGAGGGTGTGGAGGGTGTAGCGGGTGTAGAGGGTGTGGAGGGTGTAGCGGGTGTGGAGGGTGTGGAGGGTGTAGCGGGTGTAGAGGGTGTAGCGGGTGTGGAGGGTGTAGCGGGTGTAGAGGGTGTGGAGGGTGTAGCGGGTATAGAGGGTGTGGAGGGTGTGGAGGGTGTAGAGGGTGTAGAGGGTGTGGAGGGTGTAGAGGATGTGGGTGTAGAGGGTGTAGAGGGTGTACAGGATGTGGGTGTAGAGGGTGTAGAGGGTGTGGGTGTAGAGGGTGTAGAGGGTGTACAGGATGTGGGTGTAGAGGGTGTACAGGATGTGGGTGTAGAGGGTGTAGAGGATGTGGGTGTAGAGGGTGTAGAGGATGTGGGTGTAGAGGGTGTAGAGGGTGTACATGATGTGGGTGTAGAGGGTGTAGAGGGTGTGGGTGTAGAGGGTGTAGAGGATGTGGGTGTAGAGGGTGTAGAGGGTGTACAGGATGTGGGTGTAGAGGGTGTAGAGGGTGTGGGTGTAGAGGGTGTAGTGGGTGTGGGGGTTGTGGAGGATGTAGAGAGTGTAGAGGATGTGGAGGGTGTGGAGTGTGTAGAGGGTGTGTGGATTGGTGGGTCGTTGGGTAGGTAACATACTGTATCTAGCTGGACAGAGTGTATAATGCAGAGTGAAATGAGAAGTAAGGGGAGAATGAGAGATAGAAAGAGAGTGAAAGACAACAGGTTGTTAGCATTGCCTGACTGCAGGGCCGGCTCCATTTATAAGCGAATTACCGACCGGGCATGAAGGGAACGTGTCCAGGGGCCCTGACCTTCAGGGGGGCCCCATTTGATTTTGTTAGCCACTCTCACTCAGATATAATTTTAACATGGCAAAATAAGTCATGGCAAAATGTGTTGAATTTCAGGAAATTAGCTTTAAAACTTTCTCTCTGCCCCATGGCCAAATTAGTAGAATTGCATGAAATGTGTTATAAAATTGGAAAATGTTCTCTCTATCCCATGGCAAAATGTGTAGAATTACAAAAAACATTTTCCCTTTTTGGGGGGCTTAGGGCCCCCAAAAGGCTAGAGCCGGCCCTGCCTGACTGAGCCGGTGGTGCAAGAGCACATTACCCATGCACATTAAACTCTGAGGTGTTGTTAACCCCCCACCATCCCACCAACCCCTCAAACCTCCCTATCCTTCCCTCAGGCCTCTGTTCTTCAAATGTCACAGTGGGGGGTGAGTGTGTGTGCCTTCTATCTGCACGTGGCCTGTTGCCAAAGTTCAAATCTCCCCTAGAGACTGAGGGGTTGAGGCTGGTTGTAGCTCTGTCTCATTGCTCTGCTACTCTCCATGCCAGACCAAGGTTCACAGGTCAGTGTTATTGACCTCTAGGTAGCATTCCATGCCAGACACAGAATCCTAGACACAGAGGCTGTTGAAAGAGACTAATCCCAGGTAAAACAAGACCAAGGTCATTGAAGAGCTCTGCAAAACTCAGGGGCATTAGACAGACAACCTCAATCTCCATAAACTCAAGTGTTTGATAGATTTTTCTCTGCGAACAGCAAGGTTGGACGCACTTCTACTATGGCCTGTCGGAGCCTAGCATTGGTTTTATAAAATGCACTATGTCTTCCACATTTTAATCATACAGGCCATAGTTCCTCATCTTCCGAAAACCTATAACGAGTACAGGAGTAGTTGCAGGAATAAAAAGGACCAGAGTATTTTAATCCTCGTTCACATACCCCCCTTAAATAAAGTTCTCAGCTCGGATTTTAAATCAAAGTGATTTTCTCCCGGCTTCGACGTTGGACTTGATTAAAGTGGATGATGGCAGACTTCTTTTCAAAGCAGGGAACATTTTCTGGTGGAGACAGGTTAGGTAAAATTAGGAATTAAGGAGTCAGCCCAGAGCCCTGAGGTCCCTTCAAATGGTCTGAGCACCAAATGAGTTCCAACCATATTTATCTCATTACTGGTTCAGCCCAGGCTACAGAGGCAAGGGTGTAGCGAAACTTCTGACATCCCCGTAACTTTTGGTGTTTGATCAGGAAATGGTGGATGTGAGGTAATTAGAGGTGTTTTACAGTGCTTGTAGCTTAATGAGACACTTATGGTGAGAAGGATGGTTTTAGATAAGAGAAGGGGTGGCGGCGAAATAAGTTTTGAAAACAGAGAAGATACGCTGTAGTAAATTGCTAATAAAGTGCTACTGTGTATTCCCTTGGATCATCATGATCTACAATGGGTTACCAAGTGATCTCCGGCTGTCTACATTAGTATTTTAAACTCGTATCCTTTTTGGTGTTTTGGAGGTGGCTCATATTGTTTACTTCTCATATGTTATATGGTGAACGTATTCTTTGAGGTGAAGGAGTATTTGGGGGATATTTTAATTAATTCAATATTTATATTTTCCCTCCCCTCTCTCCTTCCTTCCTCCAAACCCTCCCTCCCCTCCCCCCCTCTCCCTCCCTCCCTCCCTCCCTCCCTCTCTCTCTCTCGTTCTCCCAGACTAAGTACTTGATCACAGCTGTGAGAAACCTTGCCAAAAAGCTCACACTTCCACACACCTGAGGCCCAACACACACACACACATGCGCGCACCCTCGCGTCAAGGCTGCTTATGGAAAACCGCTGCTTTTTTCCGTCAAGGCCATGTGTAGAGCCCTGCGAGTTGTCCAGGCCCATTGATTTAACCAGCGACACCAGAGACAAAGATAAAGGAAGATTATAGAAGCAGCACAACAAAAGGATCAGTGAACCAGTAGACAAACTGAGTAACAGAGGACTGAATGAGATCAGGAAATGGCTGTCGATCCACAACCCTGAAGAGATTTGAGCGGAAACCAAAATATGTTCTGATTCTCTCTCACTCCCCCTCTCTCCATCTCACTCTCTCCTCTGATTTCATTTTAGCTCTGTAAAGGTGGTATTTTCTAGCGTTCTATACAACCAGACCTACGCATTGTCTCCAGTTCAAAAGGCCTGTGAATGAGCTGATGTTGGTAATGACGCTTTGAACTTGCCGTGCTAGGCACCTGGTTTTTCTGGTGCTCTCGCTCTCTCGCTCTCTCTCTTTCTTTCTCTCGTTCTCTCTCTCTCTCTCTCTCACTTTCTCTCTCTTTCTCTCTCTTCTCTCTCTTTCCTCATCCTGTGTGGTGTTGAGTAGACTAATTGGAGGGATCCAGCCCACTGTAGCACTGGGGCGGCAGGTAGCTTAGTGGTTAAGAGCGTTGTGCCAGTAACCGAAAGGTCGCTGGTTCTAATCCCCGAGCCGACTAGGTGAAAAATCTGTCGATGTGCCCTTGAGCAAGGCACTTAACCCTGATTGCTCCTGTAAGTCGCTCTGGATAAGAGCGTCTGCTAAAATGACTAAAAATGAAAAAATGTAGCAGGTATTGCGAGGGAGTGTGGTATAAAACCAGGGAGTGTGTTAAACGTTTATCTGAGGATCAGTGGTGAATATGGACAAGCTGATGTGATTTTATCCTTCTGGACTAAATTTGTCCCCTCTCCCTCTCTTTCTTCCGATCTCCATATCTCTCTTTCTCCCTTCCTCTCAGAGGTAAAGTCATTAGTAATGTAAGAGTACCTATGAAAAGGAAACTGGGAGCGATAGATATGTGGGATTATTTGCTGAATATGCTGGTTTCATATGTTAGATGGATTTCATTATAGTTATCCGTGGTTAATGTTCATAGTATCTCTGGCTATTGTAAGACAACGCTCACAGCTGGTTAAAGATATCCAACCCATGACATTGTAGGAAATGTATATATGTGAAATTGATATTCTGTAAAGAGTTAAAAACAACCTCCACCTTTGAAGTTTTCTGTAACATGATTTAAATTGCACATAGGGAGGGTTCAGTGAAGCCAAAATGTCCTCAATTTATATATACATTGAAAACAGCAGGTACTATCACAGAATGGTAAAGTACTATGCTTACACTGCAGTAAGCATGCTTAATTAGCATATGGTTGTAGCATGGGCGCTTATTAACATGCAAATGTTAAACAAATTATCTGATGAGATGCTAATGTTGTTTTGTTTGAGGTGCTGTTGTCTCCCCTCTCTCTCTCTCCAGACATACCATATTTCTTCCAGGCAGTCCCATGAAGTGCCAATATTCTTGTTATTAAGTGTGCCCAAGCACGGCGCTTAGATTGAATTACAGAGTTACGGCAGACCTCGCCAGCACGCAAGTTAAGAGGACCCTAAAAATCCAAATGTTATTGTTTACAAGATAAAAACTGGAGGGGGACAGGTATGGATGGATTTAACTGCGTCCTTCAAATAAATGTCACACAGTTGAATAGTTGGATACAGCTAGTGTCCATGCAGAGTCCATCATCAAGTTTGTTTTTAACTCGAGAGTTTCGTAACAGTGCTTTTAAATCATTGTTTATCTTCTATCCGAGAATATCAAACACAAAGCGGGACATTTTGTAATATGGCTATCATGTGTTGGTTTTGTAATTATTTTAACCTTTTGGAATTTAGATTAAACATACTTCAAAGTCTCTCTCATTTTTACATTAAAGGCCTAGTTCAAATCTGGTGATATACAAACAAGTAGGCCTACTCTTTTAATTTAGTTTGGTTGACATTAAAATAATATTAATATAAAATAGCAAAACATATACATTCTGTACCCATAAACATGCAGGTTTTAGCATGTGTTTTAGCTTTTGGACTCTTGGTTCAAAATGACATAAGATGATCAATGGATGGTACTAATACAGATCATATTGATATTCACCTGCTAATCTAGATCAATAGTAGTTCTTGATTTCTCCTACTTTGCGTCTAGGCATACTCAATGTACATCTTCTTTAGAGTGGCCCAAAGTCAGCGATTAACTATGTCCCACAAATTCAAATTCTCCCTCTCTCCACCCCCCTCCCCCTCTCTCACTCTTTCTCACGTTCTCTCATCACTCTCTATTTTATCCCTTCTCCCTCCCCATCTCACTCTCCCCCATCCCTCTATCTCTCTCTCTAATTGGCCATGGTGGCTGTGTAGATGTAACCAATAACGGCTCCCAGTCAGAGTTTCAATTAAAAAGTGGTGTGGTGATATTGAAAAGGGATTAGCCCACAGATTGTTTTTGCTTGGGTTGACATTAGCTCAGTGGAATCCAATAATAACTGTCTGGAGTGTGTTTGGGGGGGAGAAAACAATATTAGCTTCAATTTAATGCTACTATATTAAACTCAATACCGAAATTACACAGATGGCTTATTATTATTTTAAAGTGAAAGAGGGATAGCCTACTCTATATAGTGCATTCAGCTGGTAATTGCATCACACTTGACAATAAGACAGAGCCTATATGAGGTAACACAGATTTCAGGTAACACAGTGACTGTTATTTTGCCTGGACCCACCTTGGTTTATAAGCACATACAGTATCCTAGGGTTCTATTCCGTCTGTATCACTGAAGCGTTACAGATTGCGCGATAGGTTAGGTCAAATGCTGGTTGGCCTCTCTAACCTCTAGGCTAGTACTGCCCCACTGTGGGGTCCCACTGTGAACAGAAATGGAGATTGAGGAGTGCAGCTTTAATGGTTCTTACATTGTGCTGGCTAACATACATTTAGAACGTTCAGTTCTGTGTGAACGCTGCATCCAGGCCATTACCAGCCAGCTCAGTGTTCCAACAACAAGTTCAGTTGAGGAAAGTTTCTGTGAGACTCATTGCTCCCTAACATCACATATTTATCATGGTGATTAGGAGGTCTAAGTTAGTGGTGTGTTGTTGGTTTTAGAATGTTCTCCGGTAGAGCAGTATCGACATGGGGTCTGGGATGTTTACCTACCAGGCTCTGTGTGAGAGAGATCTATTTTTCTATTCAGTGGCATCTCTGCATGCCTGCAGACAATGACAGTGGCAGTGCAGCAGACACCGTGTGTGTGGGTGTGTCTGTGTGGGTGTGTGTCTGTGTGTGTCTGTGTGTGTGGGTGTGTGTCTGTGTGTGTGTGTCTGTGTGGGTGTGTCTGTGTGTGTGTCTGTGTGTGTGGGTGTGTCAATGCTCATGGCGCTATCTCTTTCCTCAAACACACACATGAGAGGTCTCTTTCCACCCACAGAATGGTGTCTGCTGTGTTGCTACTGTCATTGTCTGCAGGCATGCAGAGATGCCACTGAATAGAAAAATAGATCTATATCAGAAAAGAGAGAAAGAGAGGATGAGGGTGAAGATATGGAGGAGAGAGAGAGAGAGAGAGAGAGAGAGAGAGAGAGAGAGAGAGAGAGAGAGAGAGAGAGAGAGAGAGAGAGAGAGAGAGAGAGAGAGAGAGAGAGAGAGAGAGAGAGAGAGAGAGAGAGAGAGAGAGAGAGAGAGAGAGAGAGAGAGAGAGAGAGAGAGAGAGAGAGAGAGAGAGAGAGAGAGAGTTAGAGCTGGTGTCGCATTGCTGCACTAGGCACACTTGGGGGGTGGGATGACAAATAGCCTTTATTTAGCCTAAAACATATGCTGGAGAGCCACAGGACACAGGAAGTGGTAGGAAAACAGCACCTTTTGCACAGGATGTCTCCATGCACATTATTCAACACTACACCTGCTGCCTTGAAACACAGAAGGGCGGCGGTAGAAAATGCATGGATTTATTCATTAACTGATCTGTAGGTGAGATGAGATGTTCTGTTGTGGGAAGAGGCAGGAAAGGGGTTTTAAGATTGCAGTGGTTTACTGATGTGAATCTCAACACCTACGTATCGGTAGCTTGGCCTTGGTTTTGGCCACACACACACACACACACTATATCTCAATACCACACACAGATTAAATTCCCAAGATGCGATTCAGCTGTAATGCGTCCTACCCCACCAATCCCCATCAACCTTGCTTCCTTTGATACAGTGCTGGCCCCAGGCATCTCCATATGAAACATTTTTTTTTTTAAACCACACACACACACACACACACACATACACACACACATACACATACACATTCTCAAGTACACACACAAATGCATGCTCGCTCTCTCTCTCTCTCTCTCTCTCTCACACACACACAAACAAACACAGACACACACACATATGCAAACACTATCTTTTTCTCTCTCTCTGTCTCTCTCTCTCTCTCACACACACACACACACACACACACACACACACACACACACACACACACACACACACAGACACAGACAGACAGACAGACAGACATTCCCAAGCATCCATCCTTTCCTTCCCTCCTCTCCCTCTCTCTGCCTGAGTGTGTCAGAGGTACAGGAGACAGGTCTAACAGGGAGGTTCAGCTTCCTCAGCATTACCTCTTTTACCTGTGTTGAATTATTTAGATGGAAGCCGTTTGAGTTTGAATACTGACAATTCCTCTTTACACTTTGAGAGGACCTCCTGTGTGGAGTGGGCTTTAGTTACACTACAGGGGTGTACAGGGCAAGGCTGTGTGTGTGTGCGTGTGTGCGTGTGTGCGTGTGCGCTTGTGCCTGTGCGTGTGTGTGTGTGTGTTGTGTCACCTCACAGAGCCCATGAATGAGCTATAATCCTTCTGATGTCTCTCTGCTTTGATGTTTGCGAGGAAGGAGAGGAAGATAGGTGAAGAGAGGTTTTAATAGGGGAAAGAGAGGGAGAGAGGGAGGGAGAGGGCAGAAAGGATGGAGGGAGAAGCAGATAGAGGGAGCAATTAATGGACAGAGGGGCGGGAGAGAGGGAGAGATGGAGATAGGTAGCCTTGCCTTCGACACTGATACCTCAGCACACATGTGTAGTACAGAAATTCTTCATGCCCACATAATATCGTTTCCTCAGATTTTTTTTTTGTGCTTAGTAAAACTTTCCATTTGACTGCTTCATGATACTTCAGTATATCAAGGTGTTCAGAGGTTGCATACAGAATAGTCTCTAGTACCAGTATAGGTTTTAGTACTGGAATAAATGGCCCATTGGCAGTACTTTGTCTGAGCTGTTTATCGTCTAGATGTCACTTAAAAAAACTCAGTGCACCATAAAGTCAGTATTTGTACTGTATCACCACGTCCTATCACACTATCGCGCTACATTTCTCACAAACTGAGTAAAACACAGACAAGCCTCTCTATTGCAGAGATGAAATTATAATGATCTTTCCACTCCAGATAAAGGAATATAGATAGGCTATGAATGAGAGAACAGCAGAGATAGAGTTCTCTCTGCTTTGGATCTCTGCTTGTTCTACGCTGCTCGGATCAGTGGGCAGAACCCAATGTGTTAGCAGGCCTGTGTAGGGAGGAGAGGGATATGGAGGTGAGTTTGACTCTGTGTCACCGGGGTAACAACACACCACAGAGAGGCAGGTGGGGGAGTGTACTACACACAGGGTTCAGTGGATAACGGGGTGTATCTCAGTCTGAAGTATCTTCCTCTTCTTGTCTCCTTCACCTCATCTAATACTGTTCTGAAGACACTTGATAGGTAGGCTGTACATTAGATTAGGTATTGTAATATGGTAATACCTCCACCTTGCCCTCTGATTGGCTGGATGGAATGTTGTTTTGTTTACACCTGTCCAATCATTTTATATATCCACGAGTTTGTAGGGGCTAAGGGGTCAATTTGGGTCTGGATGTAGTCTTGAAAAGCCTTCACTCCACTACAGATTTAAGACTTTTGATAATTCCTGCCTTTTTGGGCACTCAATGCAACGTTTGGATTTATATTGTAGCGCTACATGTTCTTTGGTTTGTTGTAGTTGGGAGAGAGTATTACTGGACTGATAAAAGTAGGATGTGGGAGGTACTTCCTGTTGATGGCTCAATCACTCATTGATCCCTGACACCTCATTGGTCTGTACTCCTGACACTGCCTTTGCCTATTTCCTTCATTTTGAGTTCTAGAGAAATTACAAAAAATGTTGTCTGTGTTCAAAGAGTCTATGAATATATAAATACATAATATACACTTTAATTTATTTTGTAAGATATTGTCCAAAGAAAAGGGTTGACTGCTTTATTTGACTGGTTCTGTTCGTGTTAAACCAAACAAAAATTGTGCAATAATTGAAACATTTAGATCATTTTTTTTCTTACTTAGTATGCTATAATTTATTGTAAATAGAGAGAGTGGTGGCAATAACAATGTAGACTCTTAACTTCCACATAGATTGAATGGAAATTAGAGACTGATGTTTCTTCAGACCATTGCCTCATCTCCCTTTGTACATTTGCCACAGTTCCCGGTAAAGATGATTTCATTGTAAAATGTATTGTATGAAATAAAAGTTGAAGATATGGAGATTATTCATGAGAAAAAAAACATATCAGTGTTACGTCGTGTTTACTGCTAGATGCAATAACAGACTGATTTCCTACAAACCCAATTTAACTTAAATCACATACACTGGTGATACTGTGATTCAAAATGGAAAACCAACGAGATTATCTTAATGGTCCAATTCTCATTCAACCCTAGTAGCATTCTGGGTGTTTTTAGAACTGCAGTGTGTGTGTGTGTTCCTCCCTGGCATTACTACACAAGCGCATTCCCCCAGTCTATTCAATTTACAAGAGGCTGAAATATGTAGTGCTGCGACCGACCCTGTTCTGTGCTCCTGGGGGAATACATTTGATGTTGTTTCTGGGACTCCGTGTTTCGGCCCTGTTCTGTGGCAGATGTTCTGTCTCCCAAACACGGGAGAAAGTCAGTCAACTAAACAGACAGTAATAACCTTCCGCTTAGGGTTTTCTGCTGCTTAATGTGAGCTTTATTGAAGCTATAGTGATTCAGCAACAATGAGGACCATTTAGATCTCTCCTTTCCAACGCCTTTTTGTTTCAATCAACACCTCTGCAGGTTCATGTCAGACTACTGTCTCAGAATGGTAGAACAGGTATTCTAGAATGCCTGGATTACAGGACAGCTATTGTGGAGGTCCTAAAAGACCTGTTGCATTTGGAGGGTTAATATCAGGTGTTGACAGAATCCACTGTCTTTTCCATCTCAGTTCACATCAGTGCAGATGTCAGTACTCATTCTTATGCAATAGCATGAACTTTACCCCCCCTGAACACACACACACACACACTCCACTCTCTGCTGCATTACTGCATGAAAACTGCTCAGTGTGTGGCTCGAGAGATCACAGAGGCTGGACTGCAGCACTGACCCTCCATGCCAGACCTCCTCTCTTTTTCTGCTCAGACCATGAGTGGTTCATTTGTTTTCACATTACCCCCCATTTTATTCTCCCTGCCATGACTGATGCTGGCTGTGTGGTACATGTGCCAGTGTTCTACATGCTGATTGGACCCCCTCCAGTATCTGGCTACGTGATTGGGCTGAAGGGGAGAGGCCGGAAAGCCAGCTGCCAACTACAGATGAGTGTCATTACAGAGGTGTGTTCAGGGCCAGGACTGTTCTGTAGTGAGGGGAATAGGCAAGGTGACATCACACACACAGGGACACAATAAAACATACACACACACATCACACACATATACAGTGCATTTGGAATGTATTCAGACCCCTTGACTTTTTCCACATTTTGTTACATTACAGCCTTATTCTAAAATGGATTAAATAGTTTTTTCCCCTCATCAATTTACACACAATACCCCATAACGACAAAGCAAAAACAGGTTTTTAGATTAAAAAATATATATATATAATTTTAAAAAATGAAATCACATTTACATAAGTATTCAGACCCTTTACTCAGTACTTTGTGGAAGCACCTTTGGCAGCAATTACAGGCTCAAGTCTTCTTGGGTATGATGCTACAAGCTTGGCACACCTGTATTTGGGGAGTTTCTCCCATTCTTCTCTGCATATCCTTTCAAGCTCTGTCAGGTTGGATGGGGAGAATCGCTGCACAGCTATTTTCAGGTCTCTCCAGAGATATTCTATCGGGTTCAAGTCCGGGCTTTGGCAAGCCACTCCTGCGTTGTCTTGGCTGTGTGCTTAGAGTCATTGTCCTATTGGAAGGTGAACCTTCGTCCCAGTCTGAGGACCTGAGTGCTCTGGAGCAGGTTTTTATCAAGGATCTCTCTGTACTTTGCTTCGTTCATCTTTCCCTCGATCCTGACTAGTCTCCCAGTCCCTGCCACTGAAAAACATCCCCACAGCATGATGCTGCCACCACTATGCTTCACCGTAGGGATGGTGCCAGGTTTCCTCCAGACATGACGCTTGGCATTCAGGCCAGAGTTCAATCTTGGTTTCATAAGACCAGATAATCTTGTTTCTCATGGTCTGAGAGTCTTTAGGTGCCTTTTGGCAAACTCCAAACTGGCTGTCATGTGCCTTTTACTGAGGAGTGGATTTCGTCTGGCCACTATACCGTAAAGGCCTGATTGGTGGAGTCCTGCAGAGATGGTTGCCCTTCTGGATGTCCTTCAGGTTCTCCCATCTCCACAGAGGAACTCTAGAGCTCTGTCAGAGTTACCATCGGGTTCTTGGTCACCTCCCTGACCAAGGCCCTTC
This sequence comes from Coregonus clupeaformis, assembly GCF_020615455.1. Taxonomy (NCBI): domain Eukaryota; kingdom Metazoa; phylum Chordata; class Actinopteri; order Salmoniformes; family Salmonidae; genus Coregonus; species Coregonus clupeaformis. The sequence continues at coordinate 136,093 of NW_025534009.1, read as the reverse complement.
TCCCCCGATTGCTCAGTTTGGCTGGGCGGCCAGCTCTAGGAAGAGTCTTGGTGGTTCCAAACTTCTTCCATTTAAGAATGATGGAGGCCACTGTGTTCTTGGGGACCTTCAATGCTGCAGAAATTTGTTGGTACCCTTCCCCAGATCTGTGCCTTGACACAATACTGTCTAGGAGCTCTACGGACAATTCCTTCAACCTCATGGCTTGGTTTTTGCTCTGACATGCACTGTCAACTGTGGGACCTTATATAGACAGGTGTGTGCCTTTCCAAATCATGTCCAATCAATTGAATTTACCACAGGTGGACTCCAATCAAGTTGTAGAAACATCTCAAGGATGATCAACGGAAACAGGATGCACCTGAGCTCAATTTCGAGTCTCATAGCAAAGGGTCTGACTACTTATGTAAATAAGGTATTTCTGTTTTTTATTTTTAATACATTTGCAAAAAAAATCTAAAAACCTGTTATCGCTTTGTCATTATGGGGTATTGTGTGTAGATTGGTGAGTCAATTGTTTTATTTAATCCATTTTAGAATAAGGCTGCAACCTAACAAAATTAGGAAAAAGTCAAGGGGTCTGAAATACTTTCCGAATGTACTGTGTACACATGCAGGCACTCGCGCTCTCTCTCTCTCTCTGTATGAGCAAGAGAGTTTGTGTTCTTCAGTGTCAGACAGTCTGATCAGTGAGAAAGATGAGTAATCAGTGAGGGGGAGACCTGCTCTCTCTCCTTCTTTTCCTCCTCCATTTCTTCTGCCCCCTCTCTCTCTCTCTCTCTCTCTCTCTCTCTCTCTCTCTCTCTCTCTCTCTCTCTCTCTCTCTCTCTCTCTGTCTGCCTGCCTGTCTGTCTGTCTGTCTGTCTGTCTGTCTGTCTGTCTGTCTGTCTGTCTGTCTGTCTCTCTCTCTGTCTCTGTCTCTGTCTCTGTCTCTCTCTCTCTCTCTCTCTCTCTCTCTCTCTCTCTCTCTCTCTCTCTCTCTCTCTCTCTCTCTCTCTCTCTCTCTCTCTCTCTCTCTCTCTCTCTCTCTCTCTCTCTCTCTCTCTCTCTCTCTCTCTCTCTCTCTCTCTCTCTCTCTCTCTCTCTCTCTCTCTCTCTCTCTCTCTCTGTCTGTCTGTCTGTAGATGACTACACCCCAGTAGATGACTACACCAGTGAGGGTGAGACCTGCTGTCTGTCCAGTCTTGCCTGTAATATCCTTTCTTGGATGAGCTGGTGATTTACATAATTACATCAGTCAGTTGTTCATTACCGACCGACCGACCGCAGCAAACCAACAAATGCCAACCAGGAGTGGAGCACACACACAGTGCCCTGTCATCGCCCTGGTGCTCTTTATTACGGAATGACACACACACACACTCCCTTTGTCCAATTAGCATCACTTACTCCGACTCTGGCCGCAACAGATTCTGTTCATCAATGGAAGATGACACACCCACAGCGGTAGACTGGGAGCACAGACCTTCAGTACAGATCCTCTATGGACACAGGAACACCCATTGGAGGAGGGGTAGGTGGGAACTGAGGAACCAGCCACATGGTCTCAAACTCTGTGCTTGGAGGTCTAAAAGCATATTTATCAGGTCTAAAACAGACTTATACATCTAAAACTGGCTTTCTAACAGTCTTAAAAAGGTGTTGTTTAAGGGATAAAAGTACAGTAAGCTCTATGTAATTCTAAGCAGTAATAGAGTGTTAGCATTTCACCCCCGTCTATTGAAGCTATAACATAGCAGCTCAGGACTAAGCCTTATATTAAAGGCTCTAACTTTTGGGGGGTTTTGGGGTCATTTTGCCATGAGGCGAAGAGAAAATGTTAAATTTTTAAAGCACATTTTCTGCAGTTGTACACGTTTTGCAATAGGGCGGAGAGAAATTTGTTGAATTTTATAACACATTTCATACAATTCTACACATGGGGCAGAGATACATTTTTGCAGTTTTAAAGGGGGGGAGGGAGGAAGAGGGGGAGAACAGAAAGACATTGTCAAATATTTTATTATCTTTCTCATATGATAATACAAAATATTTGTTCAAATCAAATATCAAATCACATGTTATTTGTCACATGCTTCGTAAACAACAGGTGTAGACTAACAGTGAAATGCTTACTTAACCATGCAGTTACTTAGCAATTTCCCAACAATGCAGAGAGGAGCAAAAAAATTAATTAAACATTTTGCAATGACTGATGCCATGTTAATGATATCTGAGTGAGAGTGACTAACAAAATGGAGGTCAGGGCCCCTGGTATTCGGCCATGATTACTACAAGTTTAGATAATTGGCTAGACTAACTTACCAGTATAAGAATTGTTAGCTGACATGGCTAATTGAGTGACTGTCAGTGACTGACAAAACTAGAGAAAACTGCTGATGTACAACCAAATGTCTAACTTGCACCTTGTGTATTCTACTATTCTAACTCTCAACAATAAATTGAGACCCCGACTGAGTTCCAATAATAATAATAATAATATTTTTGGGGGGTCAGGGGCCCCCTAGCTGGCGGGGCCCTAAGCAAACGCTTACGTCGCTTATGCCTGGAGCCAGCCCTGGTGACTGATCTCTGCTCCAGGATGAGAAGATCAATGGAGGCTATTGAAGCCCCAGATCGATAAGAGGCTATCTGGTTCTCCACCCCATAACTCCTCTACCACCTCCTGCTGGACCTCCACCCCATAACTCCTCTACCACCTCCTGCTGGACCTCCACCCCATAACTCCTCTACCACCTCCTGCTGGACCTCCACCCCATAACTCCTCTACCACCTCCTGCTGGACCTCCACCCCATAACTCCTCTACCACCTCCTGCTAGACCTCCACCCCATAACTCCTCTACCACCTCCAGCTTCTCACCTAGACCTCCCACCCATTTACTTTCTTTTTGGGTACAGTGTATTAATGCCTGGTGGTGTTTGTGTGTGCATGCGTTCATTTATGCATGTGTGTAACCCCCCTCACCCAGTCTTCACACACAGCATGGGTCGATGTGTGTAGAGTGCAGATGTATTGCTCATGCAGACAGCAGTAGCCTGCTAGACCAGGGGAAAGGTCTGAGAGGATTAGTCTTTCAAAGATTTACACCTCCAGTCCTCGCTCTAGAGCAAAACATGCCTGAGACATGCAGGGCCATGCGCGGAGTGGAGGGAGAGTATCATGTATATAGATGGACTGTATGAGCTTGGCATACTGTGGATTCATTCTCATATCATAGCTTTATGTAGCGCTAGGACTCATTACGGTGTTTTGCTGTGCTGGTTTTACTGGGATGTGCTAGAGCTCTCTCTCTCTCTCTCTCTCTCTCTCTCTCTCTCTCTCTGTGTGTGTGAGTAAACCTGTGCAAGGCACTTAACCCTAATTGCTCCTGTAAGTTGCTCTTGATAAGAGCTTCTGCTAAATGACTGAAATGTAAATATAGCTTCTAAAGGAAGACATCCACGTAGAATCACACCTAAATGTGTGTATATCATGAACCATTTTCCATAGCTATGCAGTGATGTTATGCTTGGCCTCACCATGGTTTCCCATGTAACACGTGTAGGTGTATATGTATCTTACATGTAACGTTCTGCTCAGCAGTGACGTACACTACCACCGCCCCAACCTTCTAGGTACACTGAGCTGCTCTTTGAAAACTCATCCTAGTATTGTGTCAAGCTGCACTACCGTTCAGCATTCATTTCCCTGGCACTTTGATGTCCCTCGTAATTCTTTATCTTGTTATCTTGTTATGCTGTTGCATTCCCCCAAGCAACGCCAACCTCCCTTGGGTGCGCTAATATTATCTCTCATCCGCAATCTAGAAGAAAAATAAAAACTAATGTTTTATGTTTGAACTGGAACGGGGAATTTCCAGTGACCATAATGATGATGAGCCTTCTAGTTAATCAGATCATGAATAGTGAATGAGATGAAAGTGTGTCGCCTGTGTGATCAAGATTGCATCGTCGGCACATTTCCTGGGAGGAGGAGAGGAGGTTGCGAGAGAAAGACGTGTGGGGAGTGTGTAGAGCACATGTGAAATACATGAGCGCCATCATGAACAATAGTAAACACTTTCGACCCGGTCTCCTCTAAAATAAATCCCATTACTTTGCTAGAAAGTGTGTTAAAATTTTTGTCATCATAAATTATATGACATCATATAAATTAAACACAAGGTGATGAAATGGACTGTATATCTCAGTCTTTATATCTCATGTTGCATATCGCTTCTAGAATATGAATATGATATGAATCACACCTAACAGCACTTTAAATAACCCCTAATTATTAATTGGAGCTTAGCTAACACCAGCATGAATGTGTTGCATACTGAATATCAATTGGTGTGTAACCTACAGTAACCTCTAATGGTTTGGTGTGTAACCTAATCTCTCATGGTTTGGTGTGTAACCTAATCTCTAATGGTTTGGTGTGTAACCTAACCTCTAATGCAGAAGTAGGCAAGATTCAGCCGCAGGTTGACCTTTGTCGGAGTGGTTGGTCCAAAAAGAGGTTGTATTTGAAAATAACAATAATTTCATACCTTGATTACATTGAGACACGATCACCTCTTTTTTTTTTTTTTGTGGGAATACTTGGGAACAGATAGACTAAACTAATAAATAAACTAATTTTTTGCTGAATTCCTGGTGATTTTACAGTCTTTTTGATCAAAAACTAAAATCCCCCAAAACTTTGGAGGGCCAAAAACAGATCACTCGGGATGATGGTTGTTGCCGACCCCTGCTCTAATGGTTTGCTCGAAGAATCTCATATCAATATTGACTAATTGGATTGTCCAGATATCAATCAGTGACCACCAGAGGTGATGGGTGATCAATAGTCATGACCCTGGAGGGGATCATCAAACCTGATTCACAGCTGAGAGAATGATGGTTATATTCCATCAATCAACCATGTGTAATGAGAAGCCTGTCAGGGTATGGACAGTAGGCTATTCATAAATTGTCTGGTTTCGACTTCTGGATATGACACTGTTCATTACACTGCAGTGTTGTCATTCAAAAGGTGATGTGAAGCATTCCATGGCTTGTGTTAAAAATAGATGCATGGACAGTATGTATAAACTATCTGGTTATGACTTTTGGTTGAATATCACAGACAACCTCTGACTCGTATGAAGTAAAAAAAATGCTGCGGTAACCATAGAAATAGAGCAGTGACACTTAAAACTTCATTTTAATAACGCTTTACTACTCTGCTCCTACCTGCAGTGAGGTGTGGTAATTTGGACACATAACTCCAGATATGCTGCAGTGAATTTAGTTTGGGATAACTTTTTCTGTCAGCACCACACTTAACCTACCCAGTGGGCTTAACAATGTGCATTCTTTCCTAGTTATTTTCCACATATCCTTCTGCCTCAGTGAGAGAATGAGAGGGGGAGACTAGTGTTTGTACTATTTTTATTTTGCCATCATGTTTCGGTTTTTGCACCGGCTGGTTGTTATGGTACAGATTATGGGAGGTCAGTTTGAGGGGTTGCCATGGAGACAGTGTTCCCTGCGCTGGCGGAGGATGATTGGGCAGCTCCTTGGTGGTGTGTGTGTGTCAGTAGCCTCGCTGGTGAGGTGAAATAGATTTAACCTGAATAACACATCTAACCATTTACACATAAACACAGCTAGGCCTCCCTGCCTGAGAGCAGGTGGTTCAACCCACTTATCATTCCCTCTCCACTCCCCTCTTGTCTTATTCCATCTCCCTAATCTCTGTCATTTTCTAAAAAATGTTACATGCGGGGCAATCAGTTTGTGTTTCTGAAGTAGTTGCATATAATTTGTATCTATCTCTCTGTATCCTAGTCATCCCCCTCTTTCTGCATTTCTCCTTTTCCTCTCCACCTCATTCCATCCCTCTCTCTTCTCCTCTCCTGATGAGGTGGGTGGAAGTGAGGACATCCTCTCTCCATTTCTTTCTCCACATCCCTCTCTCCTCTCCCTTTGCTTTTTGAGAGGGATGGAGGCAGTCATCCTTTCATTGTCAGTCCTGAATTCTCTCCATCCAACTCTCATTCTCTCAAATGTGTCTCCCTTCTCTTCACCCCCTTCATTCCTTTCATCACTCGTTCATTCTTTCTCTCCATCCCTCTCTCTCTCTCGTGCTCTGTGAGAGGTGTGGAGGCGGCCGGAGAGAGGCTGTCATCCTGAGCACCAAGCCTACGACGAGGCTTTGAAGCTGGGTTGGACTCCACTCACTGTCTGCCTCTCCTCCCTCTCTGCCTCCGCAGCTCCTGGCTCTGGAGCTATGGCTAGGCAGGCAGGACTGCATACACAGCAAAAACACACACACACAGAGAAAGAGAGCGAATGAAAAATGAAAGAGAGGGAGGGAGGAGACAGAAACAGAGAGCTGCTGGGCTGTTACTCGGAGCCTGTGTGGGGCCTGATTCCTGTGGAGGGGCCATCTGCTTAGAGGGAAGGAGGGAGGGAGAAAGAGGGGGGGGGGAACCAGTCTCCTCTGCAACCAGTCTCCTCTTGCAACCAGTCTCCTCTGCAACCAGTCTTCTCTGCAAACGGACTCCTCTGCAACCAGTCTCCTCTGCCGAGCTCTGAAAGTGCTGTGTGTTACAGTGTTACTATGACAGAGGTACAGTACAGCAAACATCACCTACAGCCTCTTACCATCACCTGGTGTCCTGAGGACTCTCACTCTGCTGCTCTGTCTCACTCCACCATTATGTTACAGTACTAATGGTAATAAGTGGTAATGGCCATTTGTGTGTGTGTGTGCATGCGCTGTGTGTGTGCGAGAGAGACAGAGAGGGAGAGAGAGTGTACTTTCATAATATAATATGCCATTTAGCAGACGCTTTTATCCAAAGCGACTTACAGTCATGCGTGCATACATTATTTATTTTTTTGTGTATGGGTGGTCCCGGGGATCGAACCCACTACCTTGGCGTTACAAGCGCCGTGCTCTACCAGCTGAGCTACAGAGGACCACAAGCTCTATCCACCATGCGTTACAGTACTAAGTGTGAAAGAGTGAGCCCTTCACTACAAGGACATTGTTTTAATTAATGTATGTTCCCTATCATGTTAACCATTCATCATTCGGTGCAATATTATAGCTACAATGTCAATTGCACCTCTTCCGTGTTAATTGGTTCTATGTCTCCTGATTGGCTAGTTAATTGAGTGGCTGTTTGAACACAGGTGTGGTCCCTCAGACCTAATTATTGAAGGAACTGCTTTTAACAGAGGGTGCGTTATTGTTTGAGAGATCCTTGTGTGTGTATGGTGAGCCACAGTTTTAGCCATTTTTACTTGGTTTATCCTGCCTTTTTACAATAAATTAAGCAATTTTGCATGTCTTACTTGTTTGTAGGTTTTAAAAGCCTTTTAAATGTAAGAGTAGGCCAGCTCTTTCACAGGCACAAGTGATGAGAGTGATATTGATATGTGATAATGGTAGTAGTGGAACAGCAGACTCAGACAAGAGGTAATACATGACTCTGGAGGAGAGTCCTCTTGCCTCACTACTAGATGACTGACAGGTGACATATGGTAGGTGTGTGTGATGGAGTCAGGGTCGTTAGTCAGACAGTCCAGTGACAGTGCATTACTGCTTTTACTGTCACGTGATGAATGGCCCTCTGATACAATCTATGGACGGCTCTGCCACTCGACCTTCACTTGAACACTACTGACTGTATGTGTGTGCATGTGACAGGGAGAGAGGGAGGGAAAGAGGGAAGGCAGAGAGAGAGGACAATCTCTCTCCATTATCCTTTTTCACTCAAGTTATTTATGCCTCACATCCGGCTGACTCTCTCCATCTCTGTCTTTCTATTGCTCCCTGTCATTTTCACTTGTTCATGACTGCCCCCTCTCCCTCTTTTATTTCTCTGCCCCTCACCCTGAGGAAATACCAGAGTCCTAATTACATGCAGAAAGGTTGAGGTATGAAAAATACCAGGCTATTGACATACACTAGTCTGTGTGTGACACTGGTCAAATGCCAGTGCTCTCATTCTCAATGCTCCAGTGTGTGTGTAAGTGTCTGTGTGACACACACTAGCGCAGACACACACACTCCCCTCTCATGTTCAGGCACATCTAAAGCCTTTGGGGTGAAAGTGACACAGCATAGACAGTTACACACTGACCCCTGCTGCAAATATTGGGTAATACAACCAGCACATACATGACTACTTCAAACAGGAAGACAACACAAATCATGAAGTTGCATTGGAGCATCTGGGCTGGTAAAACTCTTGTGACATCACATTTACATGTAGGCTGTTTTACAACAGCAATGCAATTTGGTCCTTTGCTTTTAACCTTGTTTTTCTGGAGAACAGTGATCTGACCACAAAAACAGGATTTAAATACTATTTACTCATACTCTGCTGAGGTGAAAGCATAGCAGTGAAACAAGTTGAAAGAGATACTGACCATCCTCCTCAGTGAATTTCATAAAAATGAAAAAGCTATCATTTTTAGATAAAGCTACACTAAATATATTCACGTCACCAAATAATTGATTAAAACACACAGTTTTGCAATGAAGGTCTACAGTAGCCTCAACATCACTCTGTAGGGTAGCACCATGGTGTAGCCGGAGGACAACTAGCGTCCGTCCGCCTCTTGGTACATTGACTTCAATACAAAACCTAGGAGGCTCTTGGTTCTCAACCCGTTCCATAGACTTACACAGTAATTATGACAACTTCCGGAGGACGTCCTCCAACCTATCAGAGCTTTTGCAGCATGAACTGACATGTTGTCCACCCAATCAAAGGATCAGATAATGAATCTAGTACTGAAAGCATAAGCTACAGCTAGCTAGCGCTGCAGTGCAAAAAATCCCCCCTCTCTGTGGATGACTTCGTCAACCATTTTGAAAAGAAGGTCAAAGTCAAATGACACTGCTGGTCCTGCTCACACTGCCCTACCCTATGCTTTGACTTCTTTCTCCCCTCTCTCTCCAGATAAAATCTTGCGACTTGTGACGGCCGGCCGCCCAACAACCTGCCCGCTTGACCCTATCCCCTCCTCTCTTCTCCAGACCATCTCCGGTGACCTTCTCTCTTACCTCACCTCGCTCATCAACTCATCCTTGACCGCTGGCTATGTCCCTTCCGTCTTCAAGAGAGCAAGAGTTGCACCCCTTCTCAAAAAACCAACACTCGATCCCTCCGATGTCAACAACTACAGACCAGTATCCCTTCTTTCTTTTCTCTCCAAAACTTGCCGTCTTTAGCCAACTCTCTTGCTATCTCTCTCAGAATGACCTTCTTGATCCAAACCAGTCAGGTTTCATGACTGGTCATTCAACTGAGACTGCTCTTCTCTGTGTCACGGAGGCTCTCCGCACTGCTAAAGCTCTCTCTCTCCTCTGCTCTTGTCCTTCTAGACCTGTCTGCTGCCTTTGATACTGTGAACCATCAGATCCTCCTCTCCACCCTCTCCGAGCTGGGCATCTCCGGCGCGGCTCACTCTTGGATTGCGTCCTACTGACCGGTCGCTCCTACCAAGTGGCGTGGCGAGAATCTGTCTCCGCACCACGTGCTCTCACCACTGGTGTCCCCCAGGGCTCAGTTCTAGGCCCTCTCCTATTCTCGCTATACACCAAGTCACTTGGCTCTGTCATATCCTCACATGGCCTCTCCTATCATTGCTACGCAGACACACAACTAATCTTCTCCTTTCCTCTTCTGATAACCAGGTGGCGAATCGCATCTCTGCATGTCTGGCAGACATATCAGTGTGGATGACGGATCACCACCTCAAGCTGAACCTCGGCAAGACGGAGCTGCTCTTCCTCCCGGGAAGGACTGCCCGTTCCATGATCTCGCCATCACGGTTGACAACTCCGTTGTGTCCTCCTCCCAGAGTGCGAAGAGCCTTGGCGTGACCCTGGACAACACCCTGTCGTTCTCCGCTAACATCAAGGCGGTGACCCGATCCTGTAGGTTCATGCTCTACAACATTCGGAGAGTACGACCCTGCCTTACACAGGAAGCGGCACAGGTCCTAATCCAGGCACTTGTCATCTCCCGTCTGGATTACTGCAACTCGCTGTTGGCTGGGCTCCCTGCCTGTGCCATTAAACCCCTACAACTCATCCAGAATGCCGCAGCCCGTCTGGTGTTCAACCTTCCCAAGTTCTCTCACGTCACCCCGCTCCTCCGCACACTCCACTGGCTTCCAGTTGAAGCTTGCATCTGCTACAAGACCATGGTGCTTGCCTACGGAGCTGTGAGGGGAACGGCACCTCCGTACCTTCAGGCTCTGATCAGTCCCTACACCCAAACGAGGGCATTGCGTTCATCCACCTCTGGCCTGCTGGCCCCCCTACCTCTGCGGAAGCACAGTTCCCGCTCAGCCCAGTCAAAACTGTTCGCTGCTCTGGCACCCCAATGGTGGAACAAGCGCCCTCATGATGCCAGGACGGCGGAGTCACTCACCACCTTCCGGAGACACTTGAAACCCCACCTCTTTAAGGAATACCTGGGATAGGATAAAGTAATCCTTCTACCCCCCCTTACCCCACCCCCCAAAAAATAAAATAAAACATATTGTAAAGTGGTTATCCCACTGGCTATAAGGTGAATGCACCAATTTGTAAGTCGCTCTGGATAAGAGCGTCTGCTAAATGACGTAAATGTAAATGTAAATGTGAGTAGTTGACTCAAAGAGAGAGAAAGACAATAGTTAAAACAGTTTTCAACAAATTAATTTATTCAAAAATGAAGGAGAAGCAAGAGTGTCTTTTTTTTCACTTTCAGTTTCACTTACTTAGCGAGCAAATGCAGCTGGCTAGTTTAGTTACTCAAACACCTGGCTCAAACAGAGGGATGCTATGTTAGCTAGCTGGCTAACGGAAGTAAACGAAACAGGGATATAAATACCCTAATTTGTCCAATAGAAACTCTTGTTTGCAACTGTTGGACTAATAATTACACCCTGTTGATGATCACAAGTTTACTGGAGAACGGAGACCAAGTAGAGACTTTTGGACAAGGTGGATAATTGTATAATATAAGGCAGTTTATTCAGAGGTAAAGATATCTGTAAATAGCGTGCACGGACCCGTTCGTCAACCTCGTAGGGAGATATCTGAGAGAGCGAGCCCCTAAACATTGTGTGCTGACATTTTATACAATAAAATAAAGTAGGTTGATTCTAGTAGTTCTGATCTTCTGATTGGTCCTGATGAGTTGGTCGAGGTCACTTCCATTGCATTGGCTCTGAGTCGGGTTCTCTGTCTTCAGATGTTCAGCCTAAGAGAAGGGGGTTTTTGTGTGTGTGTGCTTAACAATGATGATGTGTGTGTGTGTGTGTGTGCGTGTGTGTATGTGTGTGTGTGTGTGTGTGTGTGTATGTGTGTGTGTGTGTATGTGTGTGTATGTGTGTGTGTGTGTATGTGTGTATGTTTAACAATGATGATGTGTGTGTGTGTGTGTGTGTGTATGTGTGTGTGTGTGTGTGGGGGGTGTGTGTGTGTATGTCCTCAGAGCAATAACTCGTGAGTTGGGAGAACTGAGAGACCTATGGCGTGGGTGTTGTCCATAGCCACCTGCTGATAAGGCCGACAAGATAGAAGTATTTGTGCATTGTATTAAATCCAAAGGCCCAACACAAGATGGGTCATGCACAAGATTTTAGTCAGACCAAGCTATAACATTATATATATTTACTACGACAAATCCCTCTCTTCACGTCTCCCCAGAGACGTGACCAAGTAACAGTAAAGAAGGAAAACTTAAGACGTGACACAAGCTAACAGTGTAATTGGCAAAATAGGGAAAACTTTATCAGAAGATAAAGTTTTGATTCCCCTCCTCACGTCTCACAAGAGACGTGACATAAAGCTGAAATGCTGCAATTTGGCAAAATAGGGAAAACTTTATCAGAAGATAAAGTTTTAATTCCCCTCTTCACGTCTCACAAGAGACGTGACAAAAAGCTTAAATGCTGCAATTGGCAAAATAGGGAAAACTTTATCAAAAGATAAAGTTTTACATTCCCCCTCTTCACGTCTCACAAGAGACGTGACAAAAGCTTAAATGCTATTCATCATCCAGATATCCTTGGTCAGCATCGTCAATAGCAAGCAAAGGAAACATCTGACCGTTATCTGCAGGATGTGGATCAATAGCGGTGGTTATAATCCTGGTTGTCAGCGTCCGTATGCATGGAATGCAACAGCATCCACAAAGCACTAGAATTGCAGCAAAATTGAGATGGATACAAGTATAGAAGAAACAAGCGTTTTATATTTACCAAACGCATCCATCCAAGAGTCCCACATTGAAGTGTCCACCCCTGAGTGTCTCTTCATCTTACCATTAAGAGTTCGTAACCCTTCCAGGGCAATTATCAAACTGCCATCTGTGGCTGTATTGTTGGTAAATAAAGGTACAACATTGTTCACCAAACATAGCACATACTCCTCCTTTTTCAGCCAGGAGCATGTCGACAGCAATACGATTTTGGAAAGCCATGAGAGAGGTTGCAGCCAACTGGCCATGCACCGCCTCAAAACCTTGTTGTGTCCAATTGCCTAATTTTAACATTAATGTATGCAGTTAATTCTATCGACGTTTTTATTAATAGTACAACAGTCAGCACCCAAAAGGACGAGCCCCCAAAAACTGTACTCCATGTACCCATGTTCAAGGACAGTTTCACAGACAACAAAGAGAGAGTGTTCTTATCAGCCTGTTATGTGAAACAATCCATATCAGTATAGTGCTCCTCATTAATGCATTCCTTCCAAGCTATTCATCACATACAGATCCAAAAAATAAAACCCAACAATTTTATGGTGTCACTCTAAACAGAGTATAATCACCCTTAAGAATAACAGGATATGGAAATTAAATCACAACATTTAATGTTAATAGAAAATAAAAATAATAATTTTAACCCTCTATTCCTCCCCTACACCTAACATGTACTGAGTTGGCTACCAGCCACCCAGGAATCCTTTACCTTCACATCAGGAAGAATAAACAATCACAGTGGTTAGTAAAAACGTAAGGTAATAAATGAGCAAGAACTGAAAATAAATGCGTGTATGTATTTTACTAGGCAAAACATGGATCATCCAGCTTGGTCTCAGAGTCAGTAGCAGAGTCACCTGCATCATCCTGGGCCGGTAACAACAGCATCATACCTGACGCCTGCACCACTCCTACCACTGACCTCCTGAGACAGGGGACGATGCAAGCAGCACAACACATTAACAGCAAAAACACAATTACTAGGGTCAGAAATCCAGTAACCACCATAGAAGAGTACTCACCAAACCAGTCACTCAGCCAGGAAATAAGGCAACATCCACAAAGAACAAGTATACCCATAGAGGCCATAACTTCACCCAGAATAGTCACAACAATAGTTTTCCATTTACCAAATACGTTATCAAACCAACCGTTTATGGAGCTATCAATACCAGAGTTCTCAACCAGTTCGTTCGCCAGCGTGGTGATGGTCACTCAAGCGCTTTGGTCACGGGCCCGTCCGGTGCTATATTGTTGGAGATGAAAGTACAGCACATATATCCAAACAGAACACAAACCCCGTCCCGCTCAGCCAAAAGCATATCTAAAGCTATTCTATTCTGCCATGTCATTAAGCTAGTTGCCGCTGTCTGCTCAGCTAATCCCTTTATTGCATCACGAGTGTGGTTAATAAATCTTTTGCTGGTTATATTAAATATAATTTATCCAATCTACATTTTTATTAATTGTTTGACCACCAGAAAATACTTGATTCAAACCCAGCTGCGATCTGATTGTGGATCCCATCAATATATATCCTTTCATCAAAGGATCCCGGGAGGAGGTCCTACTTTCTATGTGACAACTCACCAATCTCTGACACGTTTGATTGTTTGCGTATGTAGGTGAGTTCACAATCAGTTATCATCACACATCCATCAGATGTCAGCACGGGCCTGGTTTTGGCTCCTATAATCCTCTTGCTGCAACAAAGAGGAGAGATTTAGTCATGGTCTCTTTAGGTGTGACATTCTCTGTGTGGGAGCAGGAGCTAAGATGCCCTACCCTGTATCCTATCCTTACTAGTCCTAGAAAAACAATAATAAGAATCCCCTGTGACTTCAAACTGAGGCAACCCAGGTCGGGATGACTTTGTTATCGGGGGAAACAGATAGTGCAAGTTACCATAAGACTCTTTCACCACATTCCCAGGTGGCTTGCATGGAGGAAAAACCTGACAGAGAGTTAAAGCCTGTCAAGGGGAACGGAGTAGTTGTTATCCCTGGTTTGGCTGTCCTACAGGCAAAACAGTCCTCTTTAGACATAGTTTTTTTCCGTATACTGAATCCATTCCAACCACAGGTTAAGATTTCTATACCCCGTTTCCACCTGTACTACTTCCTCCAGGTCCATAGTTTTGCACTATCTTTATCACAGCCCCGGTCTCACTACCTCCCTCAGAGAGGTTTACTCTAGAATTTCCCCTTTCCCTACGTCTAGCTGTCTCCTATGCCTTTTCAACTTGTGTTAGGTTAACTACCACTTCTGGCTGAAACAGGAGGGTCCGTGTGTGTTAGGAATATGGCCCCCACAATCAGACAGCTACCTACCGTCGGGAGACCTGTGAATCCCCACCCTTGCCCTGAGAACATGTCAGATGCCAGAGGCCAACCCATTGCTTTACCTTCTATCGAACTCACACAGGGATGATCAGACAGGGTAAGGGAATCTTCGTTAAGGAGGCAACCCCCGAACCATAGTGGTGATCGGATCTTTCTCCTAACTCTGTGTTTGTTCGTCAGGTGTAGCTGGTTTTGTACAGTGTGTGACATGCACCCAGATGGATCTCTCAGCTATTCTGCTGGCAAAGGCAGTACTTGGTAGGGCCCTTCCCGCCAGGCCTGATTCAGTCTCCTGGTTAGATAGAGTGGGTCACCTTCTCCTTTAGTTCACCTGTGGGGCACAAAACCTCTGACATACAGGTGTGGTTAATAAACTATCATACATGTTTGTTTTTTTTTAAGTATTTTGTCCTCTCCTTCGTATATATTTAATAAAGTATTTTGTCCTCTCCTTCGTATATATTTAATATTTAATCCAACCATCCCCCTCTTTGACACATGATTTGGCCATGTGTCAATATTACCACCTACCTAAACAATCACTTTAGTTAATATTGGTATTTCATTATCCAATTGCCATTCCTCCACTCTCTCTTCTGTTATTTATGGTTCAAATCAAATATATTATTACCAAATTATAATCTTCTTCACAATTTTCACAGTACTATAAATTACCCTCAACTTAGTAAAATAAACTATCTTAAAGTCTTCCTCTCATGCCTTTAGAATGTACTAGTGTGGATGATTAATTAACACCAGAATGTTAAAACAGAGTTCAGAAGCCATTGAAATCATTTAACGAACTGTTTAATCCCATAGTATACTAAACAATTACCATTATTCTAAATATTTCATAAATGTTAGTTATCCCAAGTGTTCATTAAGTCCTCATGACATTCATTCTCATAAGAAATCATATATACCCCAAACTCAGCCAAAACCTAAAAAATCCATAAAATTCACTGTGTGCACCTTTAAGACCTATAACCCTTGACCTGCTGAAACCCCCCAAAATTGAAACAAGGCTTTATAAACATCATACTAGGTGTGTTGTTTTTATTTGAAAACCCAATTTGAAAAACAACCACAAATAGCCAGGCCTTAATTTGGTAGCTCACTTTCATGACCTAAATACGGCCCTAACTTCACTACTGCTCCCCTAGCCCTTGGCAACATTCCAACGAGATGAGCTAATCTCTTTCTCCTGGTTATCCCCAGTCTTAACCCATCAATAATTGTTTGTATCAATCTAATTCCTCATAACTAATCTATAAAACCACTCAAAATTCCTCGCGTATACAATTATTATTTAATTGATTACCCTAACTCTGCTACATGTACCAAACATTTATATTTTCCCGCTAAACCATTTCAGTTCGCTATTCAATTTATTTAACTGTTCTCTCTGATTATGCCCTAATTAATAAAACAAATACTTGCTATCGTTGATTAGCATACATTTAATAATGTTCCTACCATCTGAACTGTACTGTCTCTCACCCTCCCCTTGCTCCTTCGGGGAGAGCGCATGGTAACCTTATAACATATTTTCATAGACTTTTCTAGAATACTTCTATTTAAGCTATCTAATTCAACCTTTCACATCCACATAGTAATCTAGGTATATAGCCCCACTGCGAAAGCTTTGTCTACTGTCCCTACCTGTGTTCGAACCAGGGACATCGCCAGTCACTCCACACCATCTACGATTCTCACAAAGTAAATACTTTCACGTCGCACATCCAGCCACGTCATCACCCCCGTCTAGCCAGCCCTTCCGTCTCAAACACCCTAGTAGCCTAAATAAAACACACTCTAACAGCGTTCTGCATTTTCCTCTATCATCGGGTTTAAGAACTAACGTAACAACATTAACTATTCTCTATTGCTGTAGTAACGTCTTGTTTGGTTCAGTTTATTTATTACGGAGTGTCCATAATACTATAATAATACATAATCGAATTCCCCTCATGCATACAGATTTCACCTTATGCCATTGAAATGCCAAATAAACCATAATAGTTCAATGGAGCCCCCTATTGGCTCTCCCCTACCTATACATTACTTCTACAACCACTTTAGTTATGGTCCGATTACAAATTAAACCTTATCACATGATCAAACAACGCCACAACCTTAAACTCATATGGGGCGGCAGGCAGCTTAGTGATCAGTAGCGCCGCGCCAAGAACCGAGAGGTCGCCGGTTCCAATCCCCGAGCCGACCAGGCGAAAAATCTGCCGATGTGCCCTCGAGCAAGGCACTCAACCCCCAATCGCTCCTGCAAGTCGCTCTGGACAAGAGCGTCTGCCAAATCACCAAAAATGCAAATGTAAATATTCTCTACTTTCTCACCCATCTCATCCCTCGTCAGAAACCCACAGGCACCTCTCAAATAATCACCCCGTGGTGTTCCCAGCCAACTCCAGTCTTTCCTCGCTCCAAAAGCCACACTTTCGCTCTCTCCAGCCCCTCCCCTCGCAACTCTCTCTTTCTCTCTCACTGCTCATTTCTCCTTTACACACCTTATGTATCCGTTTTAAGCATGGATTCGAGTTTATCTGCGTCCAGACGTCCCTCAAAACCATACCTCTCCCTCCACCTAATGTCTAGAACTCTGCCACAGTTAAACTTCTACCTCCTCGCAACCTATAGGGTAGGACCTCCCCCTAATAGGATTTATGCAAAAAGTCTCAGTTCAAACTGGGTCCCTTTAGGAATCTAGTTGTGGGTCAAATCTTATCCACCAATGCGTCAATCCGTAGTTCGACACATTCTGGATACGTTTATCTTTATTCCTTATTCCTTATTCCTTATTCCTTAATTCCTTAGTATAAAACACAATACCAGATATCTCATGTATGCCTTAATTCATTAGGATGGAAAATTATTTAACAAGTATTCATACTCACGCTCAGTACTACTGATCATAATTTGGTATTGGTCTATAATACAATATGCAAGATTTCGTTTTAACAGGCTCTGCATACCTTTTTAGAAGAGCGCGCTCTGATCAGGTTTCCTGAGCCAAGACGAATAGTTGATTTCTCCAGGATTTTCAGGTCACTCTTCCGTCTGTTTTTAGATCGATGATTTGCCTTTTCCTCTCGCACCAACTTTTAGATCGAATTAAAAAACCATTCGGCACCACTCCCGCTCTATCCTGTATTTTTTGATCTAGATATTCATTAAACTTGAGTTTTGGGGACGGTAGTGGTTGCCATGGTTATACAGTTTTTTTTAGACTATCTTGGTGCTCTTAGCCCGTCACTGGCCGAATCCAGCAATGTATTCTTGGCGCTGACTGAGATTTATCTCTGATGTCCCACCCTCGTACACAAAAAATGTTCAATACTTTATTATTAGGAATTATTTTGCAAAAGGTATTATTGTTTTTCAATTATTCGAATTATTATATATTTTCCCAAAAGGTATCAGAACCGCCCTTTTGGAACAATATATTAACAAACTCAAGCGCTCCCAAAATAATTATCAATTTAATTTTAGGAATTATTTAGCAAAAGTTATTATTGTTTTTCAGTTATTCGAGTTATTATATATTTTCCCAAAAGGTATCAGAATCGCCCTTTTGGAACAATATATTAACAAACTCGAGCGCTTCCAAAATAATTATCAATCTAATTTTAGGAATTATGAAAATACCAACACCACAAGAGGGAAAAAGTTCAAGTCAGCTTTTAGCGCAGCGGCTACATAACAGGCAAAATAGGACTCGGTGGTCCTCTTAAAAGTTATCCACTAGTTAGTCTCATGAAACGGCCAATCTTACACAACATTCAGGTTATCATTTCAACAATTACATTTTCATTACATATCAGCATCAACACACGAATTCAGTTTAAGTTCCTCACAGTACATATAGTTGAGTGCCACGTCAACCAATTGCCCGACTATCTGAACTTGTATTTTTATTTTTATTTTTTTTGATTCTCCTCAAGGAGACTCCCAGTCGTTTAAACCATTCAACTGGCGTCTAGTCGGGAGAACCTTTTCTGGACTTGGATTCTCACGGAATTAACTCAACCCGACTATCTGAATCTTTTTATCAAGTCACCAGATCCTTCTCTTGTGGATCAAATAAAAGGGGTCCATCGCTTGTGGACCAAAACCTCTGTAATAGGCTCCTCACTAGAAAGCCGCATTTCAACAGAAAATAAAACCACTGTAACTAGACTTCTTCTCTTAGAGTCACATTTCAACAGTAAAAACCTAAGCAACACACGAATTCAGTTTAAGTTCCTCACAGTACATATAGTTGAGTGCCACGTCAACCAATTGCCCGACTATCTGAACTTGTATTTTTATTTTTATTTTTTTGATTCTCCTCAAGGAGACTCCCAGTCGTTTAAACCATTCAACTGGCGTCTAGTCGGGAGAACCTTTTCTGGACTTGGATTCTCACGGAATTAACTCAACCCGACTATCTGAATCTTTTTATCAAGTCACCAGATCCTTCTCTTGTGGATCAAATAAAAGGGGTCCATCGCTTGTGGACCAAAACCTCTGTAATAGGCTCCTCACTAGAAAGCCGCATTTCAACAGAAAATAAAACCACTGTAACTAGACTTCTTCTCTTAGAGTCACATTTCAACAGTAAAAACCTAAAGAATTCAGATATCTTTACATATGTGCCTTTTGAGTCATAATAGATATGTTATAAATTTTACAGTAATCCATACTCACGCCCAGTACTTACTGATCATAATTTAGTTTATCCTACAATACAATATGCAGATTTTGTTTTAACAGGTTCTGCTTACCTTTGTATTGACGGCCGTCTAGATCAGTTTCCTGAGGCGAGCTGGATTCCCGGCTGCTCCTGCGGACAGGTCACCCGTCCTTTCAGATCCGTCTCTTACTTGTCTCCTGTCTCTATCAACTTTTATGGACCGAATTCAGAGTTAGAAAACCACCCTCTGCTACCAAGTTTGTTGATAAAACAAGTTTACTGGAGAACGGAGACCAAGTAGAGACTTTCGGACAAGGTGGATAATTGTATAATATAAGGCAGTTTATTCAGAGGTAAAGATATCTGTAAATAGCGTGCACGGACCCGTTCGTCAACCTCGTAGGGAGATATCTGAGAGAGCGAGCCCCTAAACATTGTGTGCTGACATTTTATACAATAAAATAAAGTAGGTTGATTCTAGTAGTTCTGATCTTCTGATTGGTCCTGATGAGTTGGTCGAGGTCACTTCCATTGCATTGGCTCTGAGTCGGGTTCTCTGTCTTCAGATGTTCAGCCTAAGAGAAGGGGGTTTTGTGTGTGTGTGCTTAACAATGATGATGTGTGTGTGTGTGTGTGTGCGTGTGTGTATGTGTGTGTGTGTGTGTGTGTGTGTGTATGTGTGTGTGTGTGTATGTGTGTGTATGTGTGTGTGTGTGTATGTGTGTATGTTTAACAATGATGATGTGTGTGTGTGTGTGTGTGTGTGTGTATGTGTGTGTGTGTGTGTGGGGGTGTGTGTGTGTATGTCCTCAGAGCAATAACTCGTGAGTTGGGAGAACTGAGAGACCTATGGCGTGGGTGTTGTCCATAGCCACCTGCTGATAAGGCCGACAAGATAGAAGTCTTTGTGCATTGTATTAAATCCAAAGGCCCAACACAAGATGGGTCATGCACAAGATTTTAGTCAGACCAAGCTATAACATTATATATATTTACTACGACAACCCTAGATAAACTCAAGGCGGTATTGAATGTGTCACTGTCATCTCTCATTTTTCTCTCGACCTGTGTGCACCTACGTTGTCAACTATAATTAATAGGCTAGGTTGTAGCAACCTCATGATGGGTATAGGGAAAATTCGAGTATCATGTAGTAGCCTAAACCTATCAATGTCACATTGACCTGGGTGAATGGAATATGAATGACAGTCATCCAACATGCTGTAATATAAATAAGGCCATGGGGGAAAAAATCGTCCTCCCTCATCATCAACGGCACTGACCGCCACTGATACGGACGTTCTATTCCAAACTGCAGCACACCTGCTCTCATCACCACTTCTACTGTGCTGCAGCAGGGGAAAGTCAGCCAAAGCTTTTAACTCTGTGGACCACGGCCAATGAAGTAGGGCCAGGCTGACAGAACCTGCAAGGGAGCTTTACCAAGACATTTCAGTCTTCAAATGTACAACCTTGGCCGGGACTCAATCCAAGCCGCATCTGCAGTGTTTACCTAGAATACATTGCCTTTAAAAGGCGCATTGCAAAAATAAATGGGAAGAGGTTTTCGATGTACCGATTCCATGGCACATGGTTTATGAACTGATACAAAAAACACTTGATTAAACACTTCAAGTTTTTCAATTTAAATCGTACAAAAATCTTGCCACCAACAGAATGCTATAGATATATGGGGCAAACAACAATCTCAGCTCTGTAGATTTTGCTGTGAAGAGACAATCACTATATCATTTATTCTGGTATTGCCCCTATGTAGCTTGTTTCTGGTTACAGGTTCAGGAATGGTTAAAAAAAATCACAACATTCACTTAAAATTAACCTTACAAATAGAAGTGTTGGGCGATTTGGAAAGCTATAGTGAGTCAATAAATAATATAATACTCGTAGGAAAGGTTTTCATCTTTGGCTCACAATCTGTGGATACTATACAATTAGAAAGGTTCAAAATGTATGTAAAACATCATAGCACAATTTAAAGATATATGGCACATGGAAACCAAACCAGGGTGGTCTATGGTGATAGGTGGGATGGGCTGAGAGTGGCAGGATTCAGTAATGCATTATTGTTATGTGATTGCTGTATATAAAAGTACCATGTATGCAAAATGTATATGTAAAATGTATGTATAAAATGAATGAATATGTAGCGACACACACAAAAGCGAAAAAAATGAACAATTGAAGTCTGAAGTTTACATACACCTTAGCCAAATACATTTAAACTCAGTTTACCACAATTCCTGACATTTAATCCTAGTAAAATTCCGTCTTAGGTCAGTTAGGATCACCACTTTATTTTAAGAATGTGAAATGTCAGAATAATAGTAGAGAGAATGATTTATTTCAGCTTTTATTTCTTTAATCACATTCCCAGTGGGTCAGAAGTTTACATACACTCAATTAGTATTTGGTAGCATTGCCTTTAAATTGTTTAACTTGGGTCAAAGGTTTCGGGTAGCATACCACAAGCTTCCCACAATAAGTTGGGTGAATGTTGGCCCATTCCTCCTGACAGAGCTGGTGTAACTGAGTCGGGTTTGTAGGCCTCCTTGCTCGCACACGCTTTTTCAGTTCTGCCCACACATTTTCTATAGGATTGAGGTCAGGGCTTTGTGATGTCCACTCCAATACCTTGACTTTGTTGTCCTTAAGCCATTTTGCCACAACTTTGGAAGTATGCTTGGGGTCATTGTCCATTTGGAAGACCCATTTGCGACCAAGCTTTAACTTCCTGACTGATGTCTTGAGATGTTGCTTCAATATATCCACCTAATTTTCCTTCCTCATGATACCATCTATTTTGTGAAGTGCACCAGTCCCTCCTGCAGCAAAGCACCCCCACAGCATGATGCTGCCACCCCCGTGCTTCACGGTTGGGATGGTGTTCTTCGGCTTGCAAGCACCCACTTTTTCCTCCAAACATAACAATGGTCATTATGGCCAAACAGTTCTATTTTTGTTTCATCATACCAGAGGAAATTTTCCAAAAAGTACAATCTTTGTCCCCATGTGCAGTTGCAAACCATAGTCTGGCTTTTTTATGGCGGTTTTGGAGCAGTGGCTTCTTCCTTGCTGAGCGGCCTTTCAGGTTATGTCGATATAGGACTCGTTTTACTGTAGATATAGATACTTTTGTACCCGTTTCCTCCAGCATCTTCACAAGGTCCTTTGCCGTTGTTCTGGGATTGATTTGCACTTTTCGCACCAAAGTACGTTCATCTCTAGGAGACAGAACGCGTCCCCTTCCTGAGTGGTATGACGGCTGCGTGGTCCCATGGTGTTTATAATTGCGTACTATTGTTTGTACAGATGAACGTGGTACCTTCAGGCGTTTGGAAATTGCTCCCAAGGATGAACCTTGTGGAGGTCTACAATTTTTTTTCTGAGGTCTTGGCTGATTTGTTTTGATTTTCCAATGATGTCAAGCAAAGAGGCACTGAGTTTGAAGGTAGGCCTTGAAATACATCCACAGGGACACCTCCAATTGACTCAAATTATGTCAATTAGCCTATCAGAAGCTTCTAAAGCCATGAAATCATTTTCAGGAATTTTCCAAGCAGTTTAAAGGCACAGTCAACTTAGTGTATGTAAACTTCTGACCCACTGGAATTGTGATACAGTGAATTATAAGTGAAATAATCTGTCTGTAAACAATTGTTGGAAAAATTACTTGTCATGCACAAAGTAAATGTCCTAACCGACTTGCCAAAACTATAGTTTGTTAACAAGAGATTTGTGGAGTGTTTGAAAAACGAGTTTTAATGACTCCAACCTAAGTGTACGTAAACTTCCGGCTTCAACTGTATATATATATATATATATACACTGCTCAAAAAAATAAAGGGAACACTTAAACAACACAATGTAACTCCAAGTCAATCACACTTCTGTGAAATCAAACTGTCCACTTAGGAAGCAACACTGATTGACAATAAATGGCACATGCTGTTGTGCAAATGGAATAGACAACAGGTGGAAATTATAGGCAATTAGCAAGACACCCCCAATAAAGGACTGGTTTTGCAGCACAGACCACTTCTCAGTTCCTATGCTTCCTGGCTGATGTTTTGGTCACTTTTGAATGCTGGCGGTGCTTTCACTCTAGTGGTAGCATGAGACGGAGTCTACAACCCACACAAGTGGCTCAGGTAGTGCAGCTCATCCAGGATGGCACATTAATGCGAGCTGTGGCAAGAAGGTTTGCTGTGTCTGTCAGCGTAGTGTCCAGAGCATGGAGGCGCTACCAGGAGACAGGCCAGTACATCAGGAGACGTGGAGGAGGCCGTAGGGAGGGCAACAACCCAGCAGCAGGACTGCTACCTCCGCCTTTGTGCAAGGAGGAGCAGGAGGAGCACTGCCAGAGCCCTGCAAAATGACCTCCAGCAGGCCACAAATGTGAATGTGTCTGCTCAAATGGTCAGAAACAGACTCCATGAGGGTGGTATGAGGGCCCGACGTCCACAGGTGGGTGTTGTGCTTACAGCCCAACACCGTGCAGGACGTTTGGCATTTGCCAGAGAACACCAAGATTGGCAAATTCGCCACTGGCGCCCTGTGCTCTTCACAGATGAAAGCAGTTTCACACTGAGCACATGTGACAGACGTGACAGAGTCTGGAGACGCCGTGGAGAACGTTCTGCTGCCTGCAACATCCTCCAGCATGACCAGTTTGGCGGTGGGTCAGTCATGGTGTGGGGTGGCATTTCTTTGGGGGGCCGCACAGCCATCCATGTGCTCGCCAGATGTAGCCTGACTGCCATTAGGTACCGAGATGAGATCCTCAGACCCCTTGTGAGACCATATGCTGGTGCGGTTGGCCCTGGGTTCCTCCTAATGCAAGACAATGCTAGACCTCATGTGGATGGAGTGTGTCAGCAGTTCCTGCAAGAGGAAGGCATTGATGCTATGGACTGGCCCGCCCGTTCCCCAGACCTGAATCCAATTGAGCACATCTGGGACATCATGTCTCGCTCCATCCACCAACGCCACGTTGCACCACAGACTGTCCAGGAGTTGGCGGATGCTTTAGTCCAGGTCTGGGAGGAGATCCCTCAGGAGACCATCCGCCACCTCATCAGGAGCATTCCCAGGCGTTGTAGGGAGGTCATACAGGCACGTGGAGGCCACACACACTACTGAGCCTCATTTTGACTTGTTTTAAGGACATTACATCAAAGTTGGATCAGCCTGTAGTGTGGTTTTCCACTTTAATTTTGAGGGTGACTCCAAATCCAGACCTCCATGGGTTGATACATTTGATTTCCATTGATAATTGTTGTGTGATTTTGTTGTCAGCACATTCAACTATGTAAAGAAAAAAGTATTTAATAAGATTATTTCATTCATTCAGATCTAGGATGTGTTATTTTAGTGTTCCCTTTTTTTTTTGAGCAGTGTATATACACACAGTGGGGAAAAAAAGTATTTAGTCAGCCACCAATTTTTCAAGTTCTCCCACTTAAAAAGATGAGAGAGGCCTGTAATTTTCATCATAGGTACACGTCAACTATGACAGACAAATTGAGGAAAAAAAATCCAGAAAATCACGTTGTAGGATTTTTAATGAATTTATTTGCAAATTATGGTGGAAAATAAGTATTTGGTTACCTACAAACAAGCAAGATTTCTGGCTCTCACAGACCTGTAACTTCTTCTTTAAGAGGCTCCTCTGTCCTCCACTCGTTACCTGTATTAATGGCACCTGTTTGAACTTGTTATCAGTATAAAAGACACCTGTCCACAACCTCAAACAGTCACACTCCAAACTCCACTATGGCCAAGACCAAAGAGCTGTCAAAGGACACCAGAAACAAAATTGTAGACCTGCACCAGGCTGGGAAGACTGAATCTGCAATAGGTAAGCAGCTTGGTTTGAAGAAATCAACTGTGGGAGCAATTATTAGGAAATGGAAGACATACAAGACCACTGATAATCTCCCTCGATCTGGGGCTCCACGCAAGATCTCACCCCCGTGGGGTCAAAATGATCACAAGAACGGTGAGCAAAAATCCCAGAACCACACGGGGGGACCTAGTGAATGACCTGCAGAGAGCTGGGACCAAAGTAACAAAGCCTACCATCAGTAACACACTACGCCGCCAGGGACTCAAATCCTGCAGTGCAAGACGTGTCCCCCTGCTTAAGCCAGTACATGTCCATGCCCGTCTGAAGTTTGCTAGAGTGCATTTGGATGATCCAGAAGAGGATTGGGAGAATGTCATATGGTCAGATGAAACCAAAATAGAACTTTTTGGTAAAAACTCAACTTGTCGTGTTTGGAGGACAAAGGATGCTGAGTTACATCCAAAAAACACCATACCTACTGTGAAGCATGGGGGTGGAAACGTCATGCTTTGGGGCTGTTTTTCTGCAAAGGGACCAGGACGACTGATCCGTGTAAAGGAAAGAATGAATGGGGCCATGTATCGTGAGATTTTGAGTGAAAACCTCCTTCCATCAGCAAGGGCATTGAAGATGAAACGTGGCTGGGTCTTTCAGCATGACAATGATCCCAAACACACCGTCCGGGCAACGTAAGAAGCATTTCAAGGTCCTGGAGTGGCCTAGCCAGTCTCCAGATCTCAACCCCATAGAAAATATTTGGAGGGAGTTGAAAGTCCGTGTTGCCCAGCGACAGCCCCAAAACATCACTGCTCTAGAGGAGATCTGCATGGAGGAATGGGCCAAAATACCAGCAACAGTGTGTGAAAACCTTGTGAAGACTTACAGAAAACGTTTGACCTGTGTCATTGCCGCCAACAAAGGGTATATAACAAAGTATTGAGAAACTTTTGTTATTGACCAAATACTTATTTTCCACCATAATTTGCAAATAAATTCATTAAAAATCCTACAATGTGATTTTCTGGAGAAAAAAAATCTAATTTTGTCTGTCATAGTTGACGTGTACCTATGATGAAAATTACAGGCCTCTCTCATCTTTTTAAGTGGGAGAACTTGCACAATTGGTGGCTGACTAAATACTTTTTTTCCCCCACTGTATATATATTGGATTCCGGCCCTTGTCTCTGTGATAAAATCATTGCTGTCGGTGTTTAATGATAGTGTTATTAGGTACGGTTTTGAATGTTTTAATAAAATATTCTTAATTTCTAAAACGTTATGGCCTGCAAGTCACTTGGTTAGGGAAACCTTTTGGCCCTAATCACGATTTATCATCAGTCGGGCTAAGACGTTCCTCCTGACCACGAGACCCGGCCTGGGAAAACTCCAAGCCCTAGACTCAATTCCCCTCTGGAAGAGGCAGATGCAGTTTACACCCAGTACAATCACTTAGTAGACCTTGGCACTAATCCTTAAGCATTTGGCTGGGCTCCAGTGCTCAGACCAGCCACGGGAGGCAGTCACAAACCCAGCCTGTACACTGACCCCACCACCCTTAATTATACTGCTCTGATGTGGTCTGGAAACACCCGCTGCGTTGTCCAAGTGCCTGCTGGGTTGAAAAGGTCAGTTCTGAGACTGAAAAGCCTAAATCACACTAATAAAAAGGCCAGACTGAGCCAAGCCAAACTGTAGGCTACTGGGCTGGCCTGGCTACACATTCACCATAGTTGCTGGAACCGTGCTGGAAAGGACAGTGTGAAAAGACAATCTGAGCCAGCACAGTAGGGTTCAGGTCGGCCCTAAAGTGTGATCCAGGGAAGAGCGAGAGGCTGGTACGGCATCCATATTAGGACCATAATCAGACCAAACTTCCTCAGTTATCTAGCTCATAATCTGATGCTGGATGGTAAAGGGAATACCTAGTCAATTGCTTAACCACTAGGCTACCTGCCGCCCCAAAGAGTGTGAGAGCAAGTGAAAGAGACGAAGATGGCGCGAGAGTCAGCTACTGTTGATTAATGAAAATCTCAGGGTTTTATACAGAGCCAGTGCGGCGCATCCTCTGAAGTAGATTCTAATGAGCAGGGGTCTGTATTCACAAAGCATCTCAGAGTAGAAATACTGATCTGTTGGGATCAGTTTCAACCTCTTATTTATTATGATTAAAAAGGCAAAACTGATCCTAGATCAGCACTCCTAACACAAGAGTCAAACAAATCCAGACATCGTTCAAGCTTTCTTTTTATTGATCAAGATGAATACAGGTTTTAAAATCAGAACAAAACAAAAACAAAGGCTCAATTCAATCTCACTATATTTTACAGTAAGGGGATAGAGATCAGTCAGTGGGTGTGAGATCTGGTGGGTAGGAAGGAGAGAGAGATGAGAGAAAAAGAGAGGAGAGAGAGACACCCTTGACTAACATTGTACAAACACTTCTCGAACCGATTTTCCAACTGATTTTCCCAAAAAAGTAAAACTGAGAGTGGAAACCTGACATTAAACCAAAACAAGCACGGTTTTTATTTGTCACAAAAACTGCATGAGAAACAGAAGATAACATGTATAGATAAAAGCCTTAAATGTACCATTCTACCTCAGCAGCTACTAGACAAGGTCCTTTATATCAGAAACGATGAAGGAAAGAAATACAACATAAAACTGAATGAAGACTGTCTGGTCCTGCGCTAAAAATGTGATCTTCCAAAAAAATAAGAGGACAGAGGGCAACTTTACACACATTTGTCTTTTGTTGTGATTTAGATGTCACAGTTTTTTTAATAAGCCACTACATCTGTGGTTCACCTTGTTTTAAGCAGCGCAGAGACAGGTTCAGTGGAGCGACAGGTGGTCTTCTGATCTTCCTCCTCCAGATTTCCCAGCGTCCCCTGGGGTGCACAAACGGCCAAAGAAGTGACACATTAGCAAAGATCCTGGTAACAAAGCTTGTAGCAGCCACAAGCTGCTATCAACTATACATACAGATATCTTTCTCATTCATAGAAATCCCCCTACAAACAGGTCACAGAGGAATGGTAACTAAACTAACGAACTGGAAAATAAACTAAAACTAACACTAGCAAACGTTGGGAAAACTAAATTTCATTTTTGGTGCAGGAAACATCCTGGCATTTTGTGGACGTTTCTCCAACAGCTCTTTAATGTTAGTGGACATTGGATGACGATGGCCGCCCTGCTCTTCACACTCGGTTTGGGAAACAGTATAAGGCAATAGAACCCTACTTTAAAGTTTTAACCATCCTATTTTGAGATTATGGAACCTGCTTGATATCCCCTTTACCATAAAGTGAACTGTAGACAAACCCAAACTGAGGAATGTTAGTTGGACGATCGATATAACCATCGATATCAAACATGGGTCAAAATTAAGTGTTTTCAATCAACAGCATGTAAATAATATAAATTGGTACACTTTCAAAGTCAATGGAGTCTTGAAAGGCAGGTTCAGTAATAAGTATCACATCTGATTAAACTAGACAGCTGGGGGATATCAAACAAGTTCACCTGTACCCCTTATCATCATCATCATCATCATCATCATCACTTCCTGATAATAAATACTGCACAAAAACACTTTTAAAAGACGAATAAAAATAAACAAAGGAGAAACAAAAACAATACACATCAAGCTTTAGTCATGATAAAGAGCAGTAGGCTCACAGGCAACAGCATTCAGTAGAAATTGATGTGGGTAGAGAAAGGAGTACCTGGGTGAGTACCTGTATAGTTTGACAGTTTGATCCTTGAGGGTTTATTAATTTGCCTTTTTCTTTCATGAGGTCGCTCACTCACTCAACACCAACGCTGTGTGAGGTATGGAAGTCAGCTGCAATCATTCATTAACCCCTACCCTTCCATCAGCCCAATGCTAACCAACACACTGTGTTACAATACAATGCATATCAAAGAACAGAGAGCTGTATATAGAACACAATATCCATGGCAGTGGGAGAAAAAAGGGTTTTAGACTGTGCATTCAGTAGGTCAAATAAATAATACGGATCCTTTCATATATAGCTTCACTTCACTTTTAAAGTATCTGTAAAATGCGGTGTGTGTATGTGTGGATACATGTCCACATATATGACAGTCACTTTAATACGTTCAATATAGGCTATGCAAATAGACAAATGAAAAGGTAAGACATATGGTTACTGCCACCATCACTGAAGAGAAAAATATATACAATAGGCAATACAGGCAGAAAAAAATGCTTGGATTTAAATTTGGAAGAGATTTGGTCCAAAAGACAAAATAGAGATATATAATAATATGTATGCATGTATATAACCGATACAAAACGAGGGGTACCTCCAGGTATGTTTTTCAGGGCTACACTGGTCTTTCCCTCTGGGCTTTGTGACCTCTGTTTCTACCTTCTTCTCTCATCATCGGTCTAGTTCCAGCTTCAGTGCATACTTACGATGCACTATATCCAAAACAACAGGATAAAGATACAACATACAAATCAAAGGCAATAGAACTGAAAGTAAACGGAGGGAGAGGAGAACAGGAGAGGGAGGTTTGAGAGGGAAGATGGGGGAGGGGTGTGTGTTTTGAGAGCCAGGGTGGCGGGGGAGGGCGCACTTACCTGAGCCTGATCTGAGGTCCTATCAGATCAGTTTTAATTGGACTGAGTGTCACCTTCAGAATGGAGGTCGTGTTGCGCAGCCCCGTTGACCCTGGCCAGAAGGGCCAGGCCCAGAGTGGAGGCAGGAGCAGGAGCCTCAGCCTCCATGGGCTCAGCCTTGGCCACGTCAGAGGAAGGCTTGTCATCATCTAAGACCTCGTCCTTCTTGGAGCTGCTCCTCCTCTCCTCCGGCTCCTTACGCTCTGGGAGGGAGGTATGAAACATCAAGTCATGACAAAGACTTCAAGAATGGGACACACTTGTGAATTCGGTAGGGATCATTTATGGTCCAAATGTTGTTGCATCACCAGCTCAATCACATGTGTGAGTCACTAAACCAAACATGGGTAAAAGGTCTATTCAGGGATCTTTCTGCCATTTAAATCTTTAGGCGGGCCACCTAAGTGTTTTTTCAGTCCACCAAGTCCAAACAGTGTAGAAAAATATATATAATAATGTTTATTTATTTTATAAATTTTAGGGATCGAAAACCGCTTTCAGTGTAAACTTAAACGACAAACCAAATAAAGTATGTAGAATAAATAATGGATATATATATATATTTTTTAACAATCTTTGAGATCTAACGATCACCTAAATAAAAGCTAGACAGTCGGGGAGAATTGAAAATTCCCAAAAAACTGAATTTAGTAGTATTGATTTTTTTATGTTTCAGTAAAAGAACACAGCATTAGTAATGGCAAAATGCATAGAATTGCAGGAAATTCGCTTTAAAACTGAAACATTTTCTCTCAGCTCAATGGAGAAATGTGTAGAACTGCAAAAATATTTGCTTAAAAATGCAAACATTTCTCTACACCGCCTCTAAAATGTTCTCTAAAATTCAGCTGCGCTGGAAGGACCGCGCCCACCACTTAATACCTTTTAGATTCAGAAAACCCGCTGCTATTGCTGCAGGAAACTTGTCCCATGTCTCACCTTTGTCTCTGGACGTCCTGTCCTTTTCCCGGCTGCGGCTCCGGTGGCGGTGAGACTTGCGCTCCGAGCTGCGGGACCTCTTCCTCTCCCGGCTGCGGGAGCGCCGTTTCCTGTCCGAACGCTCCCGGCTGCGCCGCCTCTCCCGGTCCCTGTCCCGGCTCCTTTGGAAAAACACAGGAACATGTTAATCCACGACACACTCAAGAGCAGAGCATTGGAACATTCAATGAGTGCGAGTTTTTCACGAACACATGAACTGTGATCCCTGATTAACATTATAGGGCCAGGCAGAGCTGGACTGGGCTGGTTAACCCCCTAAGGTCGATGTCCACGCCCCACGGAAATTTAATTAGCAATCATAATAATAAAAATCTCCATAGAAATATGTCAGTTTTATCTAGAGATATGTTTTTTGCATTGGATGCGTCTCAATCCACCGCATCCGCCTATGTAACACTTCCGCATCTGTGGTGAAAGGTGACAGAGCTAGAGCGGTGTTTGTCAGACCATGAGACCCGAAAATCGATCTTCTCACAAAATCGCCTGTAGTGTCGGAACGGTTTGTCCTACAAACTATTGTGACCCATCTATGGAAAGATGAGACTCGCACGATCCCCACAAGCGTCTTGGGACTCGTCTGAAGTCATTATAGCCGATCTGCCAACTTCGGTCTGTCACGTCCAGACAGTTTGGGCTACACACTTATATGTAAAGGTGAGACTCTAACGAACATGTCGGTTGTTTTGCTCTAGGACGTTCCATGTAGTGAATCTGTTATTCTATGTGTTTGTATGGGCTAATAGCAGTAAGGGCCAAAAACAATTCATCAAATATGTTTTTAATAAAAAAAAGTTTGATACTTCAAGGGGTCTTAAAATTCTAAATCAAATAGCAAAATGATCATACTGTTCTAGTCTACGTTCCATACTGTTCTAGTCTACGTTCCATACTGTTCTAGTCTACGTTCCATACAGTACAGTACCTGCTGCGTTTGCGCTCCTTGCTCCTGGACCGCCGGCGTTCCCGGGACCGACTCCTCTTACGGTCCGACGCTCGGCTGGAGTGGCGGCTGTTGGAGTGGCTCCTCCTCCCTCTCTTCTCCCTCTCTCGCTCCCGCTCCTTCACTCGCTCCCTCTCTTTCTCCTTCTCCTTCTCGCGCTCTTTCTCCTTCTCCTTTTCTTTCTCCTCCTCCTCCAACTTGCGCTTAGTCTCCCTCTCCTCCCTCTCACGCTCCCAGTCCTTGCTTTCTAGCTCTCCCTTTTCTTCTCCCGCGGGGTCTTCGGATCGCCGATGTAATTTCTCCTGAACAGAAAATCATTCATACATGACTTATCACCAACAATTCAATTACATTACTGAATTTGTTTTTCTGCATCAGCAACATACTGGTCTTTCAAATCAGTAACAGTCAAAATGATGGGTTTTAAGCCATACAGTACAACAAATGGCATATATGGAATCTTGACAATACACACTTTTGAGTCAAACAAACATTGACTTCGGAGTGAACAATCCTTCAAACCTAAGGACTTACCTTGAGCTCCTCCACGGTGGACTTGATCTTGGCGTAGCCCATGTGCTGCTTGCCCATCAGGTGGTCGTCCACCCGGGACTGGGCGTCTCCCACAATGAGGAACGCCCCGCACACCTCACACACCTCCATCTGTTTCTCCTGGGCCGCAAAGGTCTCAATCGTCTGGAATCAATCAGGATGACTTTTAGTTTTACAAGTACAGCACCTTCAACCAAAAAGGTATTCATCCCCAGGTTTAGTCCAGGGTATTGAATTCATACAAAAGGCTTACTAAATAGATAACAGAGTTGATCTCAATGCTGACGGAGTGAAAAGGAACCGGGAGTAACTCACCGAGGGGGTGGAGCTGAGCAGCTCTCTCTCGTCCTTTAGCTGTTCCACCAGTTTCATCATCCCCTGGGCCTCCTCCACTCTGCCCTCAGAGCCCAACTCCTCAATCTGAACACAGCACATACTTTGTTTACAGAGAAAACAACTTACTCCAGAGTATGTGTCCTGAATGAATGTAGGCCTTCATATGATGGATGCATGTAGGATCCATGTAATTGTGCTCCACGGTGGAATGTAATGTTTTGGTAAACCCAGGCAGCTCACCTGCATGACTAGGTCCTCAATCTTCTCTGTCAGGACTGTAGCTTTCTCCTCGTTCTTCCCCACAGGACCACCAGGCCCCTGCTGCAGAAAGAGAAGGTCCAGTCAGCATAAAGCTAACATTGATGAACATGACAAACCGACTACAAGGGTTGTCCTAGGTTTCCATGTTGAGTTCTGTGTTCTCTATAGTGGCAAACCTATGGGCATTGACTAAGTATATCTATATGTATTCTTACTCCTGCGGCCTGCTGGGCCTGTGACAGGGCCAGACGGGCGTGGCCCCTACGGATCCTCCTCTCCACCTCAGCCAGGAGAGACTGCAGGTAGCGCAGGAAGTCCCTCTCATAGCCCTCCTTCATGAACCGGGAGCTCTTCTCATACCTGGAGCAGATAGGGATGAAAAGGGAGTTATACCCCTGTTATTCCATGTTATATGCTATATACACATGTGATATTAGGTTAATTACCTAATAGCCTATATGAAATACATTATTATAAACCGGGTCATTGGGGTCCTGGATGCCGATTGGCTGAAAGCCGTGGAATATCAGACAATATACCATGGGTATGACAAAAATGTATTTTTACTGCTGTAATTACGTTGGTAACCAGTTTATAATAGCAATAAGGCACCTCGGGGGATTGTGGTATATGGCCAATATACCACAGCTATGGGCTGTATCCAGGCACTCCGCGTTGTGTAGTGCTGAAGAACCGCCCTTAGCCGATTTTGCAGGTTTTTCTACTTACAAAGCATGTAGAGGTCTGTAATTTTTATCATGGGTACACTTCAAAACTCCAGAAAATCACATTGTATGATTTTTAAGTAATTAATTTGCATTTTATTGCATGACATAAGTATTTGATCACCTACCAACCAGTAAGAATTCCGGCTCTCACAGACCTGTTAGTTTTTCTATAAGAAGCCCTCCTGTTCTCCACTCATTACCTGTATTAACTGCACCTGTTTGAACTCGTTACCTGTATAAAAGACACCGGTCCACACACTCAATCAAACAGACTCCAACCTCTCCACAATGGCCAAGACCAGAGAGCTGTGTAAGGACATCAGGGATAAAATTGTAGACCTGCACAAGGCTGGGATGGGCTACAGGACAATAGGCAAGCTGCTATTGGCGCAATTATTAGAAAATGGAAGAAGTTCAAGATGACGGTCAATCACCCTCGGTCTGGGGCTCCATGCAAGATCTCACCTCGTGGGGCATCAATGATCATGAGGAAGGTGAGGGATCAGCCCAGAACTACACGGCAGGACCTGGTCAATGACCTGAAGAGAGCTGGGACCACAGTCTCAAAGAAAACCATTAGTAACACACTACGCCGTCATGGATTAAAATCCTGCAGCGCACGCAAGGTCCCCCTGCTCAAGCCAGCGCATGTCCAGGCCCGTCTGAAGTTTGCCAATGACCATCTGGATGATCCAGAGGAGGAATGGGAGAAGGTCATGTGGTCTGATGAGACAAAAATAGAGCTTTTTGGTCTAAACTCCACTCGCCGTGTTTGGAGGAAGAAGAAGGATGAGTACAACCCCAAAAACACCATCCCAACCGTGAAGCATGGAGGTGGAAACATTTGTTGGGGATGCTTTTCTGCAAAGGGGACAGGACGACTGCACCGTATTGAGGGGAAGATGGATGGGGCCATGTATCGCGAGATCTTGGCCAACAACCTCCTTCCCTCAGTAAGAGCATTGAAGATGGGTCGTGGCTGGGTCTTCCAGCATGACAACGAAACACACAGCCAGGGCAACTAAGGAGTGGCTCCGTAAGAAGCATCTCAAGGTCCTGGAGTGGCCTAGCCAGTCTCCAGACCTGAACCCAATAGAAAATATTTGGAGGGAGCTGAAAGTCCGTATTGCCCAGCGACAGCCCCGAAACCAGAAGGATCTGGAGAAGGTCTGTATGGAGGAGTGGGCCAAAATCCCTGCTGCAGTGTGTGCAAACCTGGTCAAGACCTACAGGAAACGTATGATCTCTGTAATTGCAAACAAAGGTTTCTGTACCAAATATTAAGTTCTGCTTTTCTGATGTATCAAATACTTATGTCATGCAATATAAAATGCAAATTAATTACTTTAAAATCATACAATGTGATTTTCTGGATTTTTGTTTTAGATTCCGTCTCTCACAGTTGAAGTGTACCTATGATAAAAATTACAGACCTCTACATGCTTTGTAAGTAGGAAAACCTGCAAAATCGGCAGCGTATCAAATACCTGTTCTCCCCACTGTATATTGGCCATATACCACACCTCCCCAGGCCTTATTGCTTAAATATACCACGGGTATAATGCAAAATTACTTGTTTACTTTTCTAATTACATTGGTAACCAGTTTATAACATTAATAAGGCCCGAAGGGGTGTGGTATATGGCTAATATACCATGGCTAAGGGCTGTATCCAGGCACTCCGCGTTGTGCAGAAGAAGCCGTGGTATATTGGCCATATACCACACACCCTCAGGCCTTATTGCTTAATTATAACACACAAAAAGCATGAGCTGGCTCACACCCAGAGAAAATTATTTAGAGTAGAGGTGCTGACTAACGGTATTTTCTATGAACAAGTCTTATAAATGACTATTCTTTCTACAGCTTATCCGCGTACCCAATATGTTCCCCCTGTTGATGATGCATTATGGTTGAACCAAAATATTATATGTAACAAAAATGTAATGAAATTGGAAACAATTAAAATGTGAAATTAAATAACACAATGTTTGTTGATGCTAATCTTATGCTAATGGTAGCCTAATATATTCAATATGCTGTAAACTATTGTCTTAACAGTTTCACTCAATTCATTCTTAAATCAACCTAATAATTATGACACACCCCTCACTATGGTCATTGGTTGCACTAATTGCACTGATTTGTCTACATAACCTGGTTCAAGCATTCATGACATTACCCTGAAGAAGGCACAGTGATGCCGAAACGTTGGTGGTTTACCCATAAATTACTGGGCGTTTATACAGTGTGCGACTTACATTTTCCTAAGGTTTTCATCATGGATTTTTTCACAGGGACCCAAGTCAGACCTGGTATTTGTGAATAACTCTGCAGGGCAGAATCCGCAGAGATAGTATTTACAGGTCTGCAAGGGAAGGGAGAAACGATAAGCCACGTCATTAGTAAGTAGTTGATTAACTTTGGGAAATACAGAAGCCACAAAACCCAAAACCTTGTCTATGTCGGGACTGCCAAAAATGTTGCTTGCAAACTGGTTGGGGAATGCAACATGGATCTTCTATCAAACATGCTTCTTCAAACATTGATTAGCCTAATCTCGCTGATGAACAAGATTAGTAGCTAGTGACCTTTGCTTTGGTAATAATGCCAAACTTAATGTTTTTGCCGGTAACCATTTGATCCATCATACATACATACAGTGCATTCGGAAAGTATTCAGACCACTTGACTTTTTCCACTTTGTTACGTTACAGCCTTATTCTAAAATTGATTAAATTAAAAAAAAATCTCATTAATCTACACACAATACCCCATAATGACAAAGCGAAAACAGGTCTAGAAATGTTAGCGAATGTATAAAAATAATAATGAAATACTTTATTTACATAGGTATTCAGACCCTAACTCAAAATTGAACTCAGGTGCTCTTGATTGGAGTCCACCTATATTAAATTCAATTGATTGGACATTATTTGGAAAGGCACACACCTGTCTATATAAGGTCCCACAGTTGACAGTGGATGTCAGAGCAAAAACCAAACCATGAGGCCAAAGGAATTGTCCGTAGAACTCCGAGACAGGATTGTGTCGCGGCAGAGTTCTGGGGAAGTGTACCAAAAAATGTCTGCAGCATTGAAGGTCCCCAAGAACACAGTTTGGAACCACCAAGACTCTTCCTAGAGCTGGCCGCCCGGCCAAAACTGAGCAATCGGGGGAGAAGGGCCTTGGTCAGGGAGGTGACCAAGAACCCAATGGTCACTCTGACAGAGGTCCAGAAGCTTCTAGAAGGACAACCATCTCTGAAGCACTCCACCAATCAGGCCTTTATGGTAGTTGCCAGACGGAAGCCACTCCTAAGTAAAAGGCAAATGACATCCCGCTTGGAGTTTGCCAAAAGGCACCTAAAGGACCCTCAGACCATGAGAAACAAGATTCTCTGGTCTGATGAAACCAAGATTGAACACTTTGGCCTGAATGCAAAGCCACGTCTGCAGGAAACCTGGCACATCTCTGGAGAGACCTGAAAATAGCTGTGCAGCGACGCTCCACATCCAACCTGACAGAGCTTGAGAGGATCTGCAGAGAAGAATGGGAGAAACTCCCCAAATACAGGTGTGCCAAGCTTGTAGCGTCATACCCAAGAAGACTTGAGCCTGTAATCACTGCCAAAGGAACTTCAAAGTACTGAGTAAAGGGTCTGAATACTTATGTAAATGTGATATTTCCGTTTTATTTTTTATGAATTTGCTAAAACTTCTAAACCCGTTTTTGCTTGCCATGGGGTATTGTGTGTAGATTGAGGGGGGACAATTTACCTAACAAAATGTGGAAAAGGTCAAGGGGTCTGAACACTTTCCGAATGCACGGTGTGTATATACACAGTGCCAGTCAAAAGTTTGGACACATCTACTTATTCAAGGGTTTTTCTTTATTTTTTACATTGTAGAATAATAGTGAAGACATCAAAACTATGAAATAACACATGGAATCATGTAGTAACCAAAAAAGTGTTAAACAAATCAAAATATATTTTATATTTGAGATTCTTCAAAGTAGCCACCCTTGCCTTGAAGACAGCTTTGCACACTCTTGGCATTCTCTCAACCAGCTTCACCTGGAATGCTTTTCCAACAGTCTTGAAGGAGTTCCCACATATGCTGAGCACTTGTTGGCTGCTTTTCCTTCACTCTCAATTGGGTTGAGGTCAGTGATTGTGGAGGCCAGGTCATCTGATGCAGTACTCCATCACTCCCCTTCTTGGTCAAATAGCCCTTACACAGCCTGGAGGTGTGTTGGGTCATTGTCCTGTTGAAAAACAAATTATAGTCCCACTAAGCCCAACCCAGATGGGATGGTGTATCGCTGCAGAATGCTGTGGTAGCCATGCTGGTTAAGTGTGCCTTGAATTCTAAATAAATCCCCGACAGTGTCACCAGCAAAGCACCTCCACGCTTCATGGTGGGAACAACACATGCGGAGATCATCCGTTCACCTACTCTGCGTCTCACAAAGACACAGCGGTTGGAACTAAAAATCTCAAATTTGGACTCAGACCAAAAGGACAGATTTCCACCGGTCTAATGTCCATTGCTCGTGTTTCTCGGCCCAAGTAAGTCTTTTCTTCTTATTGGTGTCTCTTAGTAGTGGTTTCTTTGCAGCAATCTGACCATGAAGGCCTGATACACACAGTCTCCTCTGAACAGTTGATGTTGAGATGTGTCTGTTACTTGAACTCTGAAGCATTTATTTGGGCTGCAGTCTGAGGTGCAGTTAACTAACTTATCCTCTGCAGCAGAGGTAACTCTGGGTCTTCCTTTCCTGTAGCGGTCCTCATGAGAGCCAATTCATCATAGCACTTGATGGTTTTTGCAACTACACTTGAAGAAACTTTCAAAGTTATTGAAATGTTCCGGATTGACTGACCTTCATGTCTTAAAAGAAGTGATGGACTGTCATTTCTCTTTGCTTATTTGAGCTGTTCTTGCCATAATATGGACTTGGGTCTTTTACTACCAAATAGGAGTATTTTCTGAATACCACCCCTACCTTGTCACAACACAATTGATAGGCTCAAATGCATTAAAAATGAAATAAATTCCACAAATTAACTTTTATGAAGGCACACCTGTTAATTGAAATGCATTCCAGGTGACTACCTCATGATGCTGATTGAGAGAATGCCAAGAGTGTGCAAAGCTGTCATCAAGGCAAAAGGGTGGCTACTTCGAAGAATCTCAAATATATTTTGATTTGCTTAACAGTTTTGTTTACTACCTGATTCCATGTGTTATTTCATAGTTTTGATGTCTTCACTATTATTCTACAATGTAGAAAATAGTAAAAAAAAAAATAATAAAGAAAAACCATTGAATGAGTAGGTGTTCTAAAACTTTTGACCGGTAGTGTATTTATTTACTTTATTTTTTAGTCATTTAGCAGACGCTCTTATCCAGAGCGATTTACAATTAGTGAGTGCATACATTTTTCATACTGCCCCCCCGTGGGATGTATTGTTAGATATTACTGCACTGTTGGAGCTAGGAACACAAGCATTTCGCTACACCCGCAATAACATCTGCGAAATATGTGTATGCGACCAATAAAATGTGATTTGACTCTCAGTAATGCAACTTGATTAGCTAACTAGCTACATTGCCAGAAACATAGCATAAGATTACTAAGCTAGCTAATGTCTAACTTTGCGGCAATACAAATGTCAATATTGTATTGACGTCGAAATTCACAGCAACGCAGCTAGCTAACTAGTTTGTCTCCATTACGCAAGCCACGGTTGTCCCATTCTGTTGATGTTGTCTGCAAATAACGTTACCGACTTGTTTTTATTTAGCAAACTAGCTAGCCGAGTTGTCAGTGGACCATGAACTAAATTAGCTAGCCGTCGTTAGCAAACTAGTATGTTATCGCTGTTGAAGTTGCTAATTAACTACTATATATCAAGCTAGTTACAGTATAGGGTCAGAGTTGATCGTTTAATGTTGAAAGCAGCTTCGTAAGCCAGGGGGGCCGAGGAGGAACATGCTGTCCTCTATTGTAGCTAACGCGTTACCTAGCTAACACCCGGCCCTAGCGGTCGTTAGTTTATAGCTAGCTAGGGTGCTGTTAGTTAGCGAGCATCATGTAGCTAGCCAGCTATCAAGTTTAACCACACACACACATCAATATTAACGTTAGTTAACTAGCTACCTATCAAGCGACACACTGAAAACAAGAACCGGCCGAAATTGTTTCCAGCAAGCGAGCTGGCTAAAGCTAACAAAGTGGCTAACTTACGGTCTCGTGGTCCCAGCGTACATTGCATCGTTTCTCGTCGGGGGCCAAGTTTCTGTCTCGACCCATCAACTCATCGAGTAACTGGGCTGCGGAAAGCATTTTGCTTCAAACCTGAAAGCGAAAGGCTATTTTTTCTGCTAAACTTAAACCATTTATTCTTGCACCAAAGAAATACAGATCCTAGTTATTTCAGATCAAAATGGCAGCCGTTCGCATTCAGCAACAGTCGCTACCCCACTGTGCGGAACCTGAAACCGCAGCTGTGTGAAAAATGACGCCACCCTCTGCTGGGATGTCCTGTAGCATCCACTTATGGTCCCCCACTAGCCCTTGATCATTACTCTCACGTAAGAGTTATTGGGCGAAGGCGTATTCTGTACGGGGATATCTGGTTAAGAGCCTGACGCTTGGTCTGAACATTAACATGCATCTATTGCAGTAAGATTTTAGAAGCATAAGGACATTATCTTTCATATCAGCAATAAATAAATTATATATATATATATTTATATATATATGAAAAGGTTAAATTGATACGCACCTTTATCGGGTTAAGGTTCCCACAAGGCCATTTGTCCATGTTTCAGCACAAAAACAGATGGAAGACAGAAGCCGTGTTGGAGAGCATCAAAATAACTGCAGGGGACTGCCGACTGACTGATCTACAAATCGCCTTACATCATAAATAAGGATTCATTATTATTTGTAGATCAGTCAGTCACAATCTACCCCTGATATATTGCGGTTTTGAACCTCTAGAACAAGGCCAGAGTAAACTACTTGCGCTAATTAGTTATCTGCATTTCCAAACACCTGTGTGTAAACAGAAGACAGATGCCACAAATGTGTTGTCTCTGGAAAAATACTGTTGGCTGCAACTGTGTATTACCCAGTTAAAACAAGTTTACAGTAAGTGTGTATTTTTCATGTTGTGAAATTATTTTGATGTTATACGAAAGTAGAGGGATTTATGATTCTAGAACTGTACCGCAATTGAGAGTCGATTCACGTTTAGATGGGAGTCTTTGACTGCTTTGACTTCCAGAGCCAATTCGCCTTTAAACAGAACAAGTAAGGTCCTTGGACTATAAGGAGTAATGTTTGGCTCCTTTAGTCGATTATTGGGCTAGGTCCCCCAAATTACATACTTTCTGATACACAAAATCAGTTTGAAATCAAATAAAGTTGATTTGACCATAAGTTAGAAAAAGGTATAACTGTAAATCAGTGACTTTCACCCCTGCTTATAATGCTACTAAGTCGATGAGGTCAAAGTCTACTGTGGTGTCAAGCTATAAAGTTATGAGTCTCTGACAAATTTGAATGATGATTTTGGTTGAAGACAATATAGAGGATTTCAAGGGAATCCTCAGGAAGGTTTAGAGGAAGAAAATTACTTATTTGTAGGAATGAATAAGCAAGGGTACTGTAGGTGCTCTCAGTAAGTATTGTTTCCAGTCCACAATTTGTGTACTTTTCAACACACAAACACACCAGATATTTTCGGAATCTTGTCCAGAAAATCTGTAACTAGACCTGTTGGACAACTAACTCATTGTTGACTCCAAAAGGAGCATAAATAGACATATTGCACAAAACAGGGTAAGTTGAACATTTAAACACGGCAGTGTATGTGCAAGGTAAATAAATGTCAACACATGGGTTATTGTAACATTCATTATTACAAGAGCTAATTAAAAGCTGAAATCTTATTTGCAAGGGGGAACAAATAACTTTGTTCCCACTGTTGTTACACTCAAATCGGACAGATTTGCACCGCCGGAGCCTTTACGCAACACAGCTACAATGTAATGGACTTTTAATTCCAAAACTCATTTAAAAGAGTTGACAAGCCGGTGCAGCAAGAACATATTACATTAAACTAACCGCTGACCTGATAAATATTGTTCCTGCAAAGCGTATGGACGTCAACAATCTTGCGCGAGCCTAGTAGCTAGCCTCCTGTAAAGCTAGCTATCTAGTCAGTTAGCTTGTTAGCTAACAACACTCCCCTAGTCGCCGTCTATTTTTAGTGCAATTAAGCAGCTATTTCCAGACAAAGGCGTCACCCTCTTACGACCTGTAAAGTCATTATTGTCTCCCATGATCTCGTTAAGTTAGCTAATCATTTGTACAAAATGTCAACGACATCGTTGGATAAGGAATTGCAGGAGCGCTTAAGAGAGGCGTCTGCGATTGGAGATATCGACGAGGTGCGGATTTTAGTGGAAAGCGGAGTAAATGTCAACTCTCAAAACGAAATAAATGGATGGTAAGTGTGTCTAATACCAATATGTATATATATTAAACTTAAACACAAGTTGATAAATAACATGTAAGGTGATTATTGATTGATCGATTGATTGTTGGTGATAAAATGCTGCCTGCGCAATGTTGACAACGTGCAATACAACGGCATGTCTAATGTCACAATTTCATGCTGGCCTAAGAAGAATAGTGTGTTATCTAATTAGGGCTAGATGGCAATCACCTTTAACTGCAAGTGATGCAAATATACCCCCGCGTTGGCTCTCAAGTATGACAATAAAAATGAACAAGTAAATGTTGGCTGCAAGGTGCAAATATTTGCATAGGTAAAATAGGTGAACACTGTACTTCATCTGGATCTACCTCCAGTAACTACTGTATCATTCACAATGACTGTTCCCACATTGGCTGTTTGACATTGCATGATGATGGCTCATTCAATCTTTCTTCAACATTATGAATAATCCCAGAGCAGACCATTGACTTACTTTATTCATTGTCTCCTATTCAGGACATGTTTGCATTGGGCATGCAAGAGAAACCACAAACAGGTTGTGTCGTACCTGCTGAACTCTGGAGCTGACCAAGAGATCCTCACAGCTAAAGATGAGCTGGCTGTCCAGCTGACCTCTAAGCCAGAAATCAGAAGACTGTTAGGAGGTAAATGTCCCGTCATCACTTCACCACTCCCCCAGTTATTACTGTTTTTGTGTTAAAATTCTCTTAAACATTCTCATGCAATATCTGTATAATAGCTGTATTTTGGGTATAATTACTATTCACCCCTAAGCACTAACCTTAAGCCAGTTATTTGTGATTTACCTGCTCATAGTTAGGGTCACAATTTGGGTAATGATCTTAGATGGAGGCTTTTCACAGTATGCTCTGGCCATGTCAATGTTCAAGGTTCTCCCCAGTTAAATGTAGTGTCTTATGTATATTTTCACAGTTGAGGAGGAGGAGGAAGTGCCTGAAATCAAGGAGCCTGAGTTGCCAATCATCCCAAACTACCTGTCCAACCCGCCATTCATGTATAGTAAGATGGACAACAAGGCTGAGCTGATATTGGCACAGTTGACCCAAAATGGCAATGGAGACCACTCATCAGAGGACCCACACAGCGACCCAGCTTCCCTGTCGCCCACCCACGAGCAACAGCTGCCTCAGCAATCGCAGAGCCTACTCTCTGACACCCCGAGCCCGAGGGAGGGGGCCTTCATTCCAATGGCAGAGCAGAACGGAGTGTCGCCGAGCCCTGCCTCGTCTCTCACCGTCAACGGAGGCCTGCCTATGGACCTCTCCATGGAGCCCCACCTGGTCAACCATGGGGAGTACCCACACTCGGTGGCCCATAATGGGCCTGTGTGCTCTCCTCCCTTGCCCTCCCCCAGCCCCAGCACCACCAGCAGTAGCAGCCAGGCCCAGGTGGCTAACGCTAACCCATCCATGACCCGGCAGCAGTCCATCCCTCAGCAGCTCAACTGTGGCCAGGGGGCTGGGGGTAACATGCCTGCCTTCCAGCCTTTCTTCTTTACCAGTACATTCCCTGTCAACGTGCAAGGTAAGGACGGTCCCCACACTGCACTTGCTTTTGATGTTGTGCTGTTGATGTTGTGTGACGTGTGTTTGTCTCTAATGTTGTGGTGTTCGATCAAGCATTGATTTGAGTCAACAACAGCAGAGCCTTTTTGGAGCTAATCCCATTGCGTGTTGAGCCTGTTTTATCGCCACTCTGCACTTTCAGACCCATTATCCAATGCTTTCTCCCCCTTGTGTGTGCCTGAATGTGCCCCAGATACTGATTGTTCTTTCTACTGCATCTCACGCACTGAAGTAGCTAACTTTATGTCATTGGTGTTTCTGTCTCTCTCTCCCAGAACTGGTCCTAAAGGTGCGCATCCAGAACCCCAATGCGCGGGAGAACGACTTCATCGAGGTAGAGCTGGACAGACAGGAGCTGACCTACCGCTCGCTGCTCCGGGTGTGCTGCCGCGAGCTGGACATAAGCGCCGAACACGTGGAGAAGATCCGCAAGCTGCCCAACACCATGCTCAGAAAGGTATGGGAATGGCAGTAACACGCACACATCGGAAGGGTGATGTTGTAGGTGGCTCTGGTACTCAAACTGGATGCTTCTAACTCTAGTGGTTGAGCAGTAGCACTGTGAACCCTGAGGCTGCAGCTACCTTTCCACTCCACTAACCAGCTCAATGGAGCGAGCAGGCCAGGGTAGGGCAGGGCCAGGCACCACTAATGAAAGATGCAGGGCAGGCAGGAACACTCCTAGACACACACTTCATAGGCCCAACAGTTCACTGTTCTGTTAGGTTAGGTTGGAGCACCACACTGTTCTGTTAGGTT
Organism: Coregonus clupeaformis; assembly: GCF_020615455.1. NCBI lineage: Eukaryota > Metazoa > Chordata > Actinopteri > Salmoniformes > Salmonidae > Coregonus > Coregonus clupeaformis. Next base: position 91,595 of record NW_025534009.1, on the reverse strand, counting down.
GGAGCACCACACTGTTCTGTTAGGTTGGAGCACCACACTGTTCTGTTAGGTTGGAGCACCACACTGTTCTGTTAGGTTGGAGCACCACACTGTTCTGTTAGGTTGGAGCACCACACTGTTCTGTTAGGTTGGAGCACCACACTGTTCTGTTAGGTTGGAGCACCACACTGTTCTGTTAGGTTGGAGCACCACACTGTTCTGTTAGGTTGGAGCACCACACTGTTCTGTTAGGTTGGAGCACAACACTGTTCTGTTAGGTTGGAGCACTACACTGTTCTGTTAGGTTGGAGCACCACACTGTTCTGTTAGGTTGGAGCACCACACTGTTCTGTTAGGTTGGAGCACTACACTGTTCTGTTAGGTTGGAGCACTACACTGTTCTGTTAGGTTGGAGCACCACACTGTTCTGTTAGGTTGGAGCACCACACTGTTCTGTTAGGTTGGAGCACCACACTGTTCTGTTAAGTTGGAGCACCACTGTGTGCTCTAAGATTAGAAACCCTGATGACTGCAGCTTTTTTTCCAGCTTGATGATGGAATGATGGTCACCCATTATTACAATTTTAATAAATCATTTGCATGAGAGCGAGAGTGTGTACAGCTCTATTATTTTCTTATGAGTTAGGGCCACACAGTGTGTGGAGAAAATGTACGTTGTCACAATGGTTTGAAAGTTTTGGGTTGATTATGCTGTTTGCAAGTTCATTGATTTGAGCTACATTGTGTTCCATGGCACACAGTAGTCCCATCTTGCCATGCATGGGTGGATTTGATATGAAAACAATGTCACCCATCCAGTTATGAAGGGAGCTGTTGTCACATTATGTAATCCCAGAACAACTACTGACTAAGACTGCGACCTACAAAACACACACACACACCCACTCACTCTAGAAGAGATTACTTCTCTTATATCCTCCCACCTAATGTCTGTCAGTCGTGTGTGTGATGAACAATGTATGTACTCATTTTTGTACCGTAATCACCACAAACAATTGGCCCTTTTGTGGACAATAAAGATTTGTTTTATTGAATGTAACTTTATTATTCCCAGGACAAAGACGTGGCTCGGCTGCAGGACTTCCAGGAGTTAGAGGTGGTGCTGGAGAAGGCTGAGGGCCTGGCACTCCTCTCTGGGGCGGGAGGCCTCACCGACAGACCCTGCTACAACATGAAGGCCTCCAGACTCACCTACTAGAGATCAACAGGACTAACAGACACACACAGACAGACGCTAATGTCCATGTGGACCCTACTAGCTCTCTATTGGCCGTAATAGCTACTATCGTTTAGTCAATTTCATTGCAGTATGATTCGGTGTCGTTCAGCCAGCATTATTGAGGTTTGTTTCAAAATCCTGTTGTGTTAGCTAGGTAATGTGGTCGTCCTCCTCGCCATGCCTCTCTTTGCCTTGCTCCCTGCCAGTCTGTGTCCCCATGCAGCACTCGCTAACCGATTACTCATGCATCATGTCCTCAGTTATATACTGAAGAATTTGGGCCTCCTTCCCTCGCTCTCCCCTCCTCTCTTCCCCCTGTCCCACTCTCTCTCTCTCATCCCTCTCTAGTTTGTTGTGTTGGGCTACAGTGGAACATTGTTGTTGAGGGACAGTGACAGTCTTCCTAGATGGCTTAACTTATGTACTGTACATGGATCCCTTTGTACTGGGCATTAGTCATATATGTACTGTTGACTTGGCTCATGGATGATGAGGGGGTTGATAAGAGTAGAGGCCATTTGAACAGCTCTTCTGATATAGGCCTACTGCTCTTATCAGTCCAACATGGGCAGCTTAGTACAATGTTGCGACACAGCTGACTTGCACACAGCAACATGCAGTACTGCCGCTTGCTTTGGTGGACATAACAGGTGGCTGCTGACGTTCCAACTGGCATTCACACACATTCTGCAGACTGTATACACACACACACTCAGTCATACTCCCACACTTCAGTGGTATTTCCAAATGGTTGCCCACGTTATCACACTACCCTGTTTATTTGTTCTTAGGTGGATGCCTGATGGAGCTATTTATAGAGATGTTGCTTTGTGCTACTGAGGTTCAGTAATCTAAGAGGGAGTGGGTGTGAGTGCTGTCTCTTGCCAGTTGAGAAGTTTGTGTTAGTTTTGTGGAACTGTTTGTTGTTATGTGTTCAGTAAGCAAACAGATGCTTCAAGTTTCATCCATATTGTTAAGACAGTGGCTCTGTTTCTTAGAACTGTCTTCGTTAGGTGGAAGATAACAGCCTTCTAACAGATGCTATGGTTAGCTAGCTCCACAGACACCGTCTGGATTTCAATCAAACACCCAATGTGGAAACATTATTAATTGCTCCTGCTCTATGATAAACAAACATTTTTTATTATACAACGTTTACTTGCTGAAACGGAACAAAACTAATTGAGATTAACATGTATTTGGTGCAGGGGCAATATTCATATTTTCTACAATTTGGTTGAATGTTTGTGTGTGAGGGGTTATTTTTAATGTAACAGTTATTGGGTATAATATTCAACTGACACTTTCAACTGTGAATGAAATTAATCGTAGACAGTTCCTATAGAGTTAAGGTATTATTGATTTAAGCAGAAACCGCTAGGTGCACTTTAGGGGAAGTATATTCCCAGCACAAGTGGAGGTTCCCCTAAAATGAGGATGTTAAACCATTTTTGGATTGCTTCACTTAAGATATTTCCATTTACTGTGATTAGATCAAAACCAAATACAAACCTAGACAGAAAAATAGTCTGGTTCTCCACAATAGATTTATCAATCATAAATGTCCTATTTTTGAATTGCTGTATAAAATGTGTTTTTGTTTTGTTTTTCGGACGAACTGAATGATGTGGCAAAGGATAGATTGAAAGGATTGTTTGCGTTTCATAAGTTTGTGACACAGCTGTTATGTTTGAGTGCTTCCATAACACTTTCCCCAAGCAATTCTCCCCAAGCCGTTGGTTCTATTGTACAGTGCAGTTGGCATAATACACCAATTCATACTGCTCTGTCAGAACGTTTAAACATATAACCTACATTAACATGTAAGCTAGCTAGAGATCAAATGTTTGTTCTTGAGGGGTCCCCGGGTTTAACCTACTGACATTTTACTTTTGTCAAGTTATGGTGTTTGCTACTTATTTGTTTGAGTATAAATGATGATTCATACACAAGAATGCAAATGTTAGCATTGAAGCTGAATGAGAGTGCGTTGATTGAAAAGATTACTGCTTAATGACAAACACATTTGGTCATAGAAGACTAAGACCCTAACATGTCCTATCAGTTCTTCATGCTAGTTACATTCAGTTCAACAGTACAGTCAGTGCCCCACTGCAGAAGTTTATAAACAATCAAGTCAGTTACTAACAAAGCTGTTAATTGTTTACTGTTCAAATGTATACCTTAAGCTCTGACTGTCTTAGTATGTTATTGATTCTATATTTTTTATTAATTGGTAATTTCCTTTTTTAACGAGCAATTTCTTTCGTTTGTATCGATGCCTACAAGTATGGAAAGTGTTTATCAATGGGGGGGAAAGTGAAGGTAGGTTGCAGCTAGGATGAAACCAAGTGCAAAGCCACAGTATCTGCTGTGTTGGGAATGAGTTGAGTGTAAATGTTGAAGAAATACAATAAGAAAGACTAACTTGAACATGTCAAATGGACTATCAAGAGAGAATTTGGTGTTCTTAACTTTTTAATGCTTTTTAAGTGATGTTGTGCCACGAGAGTGAGAGGTACTTGGTTGAAGAAGCTGGGCGATGGTGTTTGAAATGCCTACGGCCATTTTGTGCCCGGTGTTCTAGACCTACAGTCTTCTAGAATGTTCCAGAATTGTTACTGGTTCTGTGCGAATGGAAGACTAACATTGTACTGATTGATTGCTCATGTTCTAGAGGAAGAATACAGTCTAACTTAACCTATGCATTCAGAGTCTGATATTTTTATAGGTCCTGTGTACCTTTGATAAATTCCTTATAGGCACTGTTTAACTTGTGTTTGATTGTGAAGACCTGTACCTGTTCTTTGATAAAGCATGGTGGATTACTTGATCAATCTTTCCTTTTCTCTGAAATTGGTTGTTATATCAAAGGATGAGATGGTAATTATGAATATGGCAGAGAACTGAAATGAAACCTCATCTGTTTCTGCTAACATCCACTAGAGGGTGTAGATGAGTCAGTGTTGACATGAATCAACCATGCCAATTCAGTGGTGTAACTGTTCACTGCCTGGCTCTCCTCCCAAGGTAAATCATTTAAAATGAAACATGATTACCTTTCATCCAAAAAGCACGATTATATAAAGCTTTAAAACAGTTTAACTAGATTGATTTGGGAGTCGGTGTGTGTTATTACAATAGGATACACTGAGTGTACATACAATTAGGTACACCTTCCTAATATTGTGTTGCACCCCTTTTTGCCCTCAGGACAGCCTCAATTCGTAGGGGCGTGGACTCTACAAGGTGAAAAGCTTTCCACACACAATGCTGGCCCATGTTGACTCCAATGCTTCCCACAGTTGTGTCAAGAAGGCTGGATGTCCTTCGGGTTGTGGACCATTTTTGATACACACGGGAAACTGTTGTGGGTGAAAAACCCAGCGGCGTTGCAGTTCTTGACACACTCAAACCGGTGCGCCTGGCACCTACTACCATACCCCATTCTAAGGCACTTCAGTATTTTGTCTTGCCCTTTCACCCTCTCAATGCTCACATACACAATCCACGTCTCAAGGCTTAAAAATCCTTCTTTAACCCGTCTCCTCCCTTTCATCTACATTGATTGAAGTGGATTTAACAAGTGACATCAATAAGGGATCATAGCATTCACCTGGTCAGTCTATGTCATGGAAATAGCAGGTGTTCCTAATGTTTTGTACACTCAGTGTATAGTCTAGATACCTCTGAAAACATGATTCTGTCTGGTTTAAGCTTTTATGCAGATGGGTTGAGAAGAAGACTAGTTCAGTGTGGTCTCAGACGAAGGTAGAAAACCTACAGAAGCACATAAATCACTTTAGCTCACACACAATTTAGGGGTGAAAAAGTAATTAATTGGTTCAACTTTAAACAGCCTAGTCATCAACCACTCCAAATATCTCCTATTTTCTCCAGTCCATTGACAGTGGCAGTTTGGTAAAAAATTAAAATAAGTATTTGATTTTATTTAACAATTAAAAAATACATAAATGTTGCAACAGATACATATACCAAAATTGTAGACGATTATATACACAAAGAAGTCAACAGTTTCCATTCGGTCCTCTATTGGTAGGAAAAGGCAGCATGACTAAAACAAGCAACATGGGCAGGCACTCTGTGCCATACATTCAATCATACACAATGTCCAAATATTTACATCTATACAAAAAGCAAATATACACATCTAACAAATCCCTCCACTAGCACAGAGTGGTTTATACAGTGAGGGAAAAAAGTATTTGATCCCCTGCTGATTTTGTACGTTTGCCCACTGACAAAGAAATGATCAGTCTAGTTTTAATGGTAGGTTTATTTGAACAGTGAGAGACAGAATAACAACAAAAAAATCCAGAAAAACGCATGTCAAAAATGTTATACATTGATTTGCATTTTAATGAGGGAATAAGTATTTGACCCCTCTGCAAAACATGACTTAGTACTTGGTGGCAAAACCCCTGTTGGCAATCACAGAGGTCAGACGTTTCTTGTAGTTGGCCACCAGGTTTGCACACATCTCAGGAGGGATTTTGTTCCACTCCTCTTTGCAGATGTTCTCCAAGTCATTAAGGTTTCGAGGCTGACGTTTGGCAACTCGAACCTTCAGCTCCCTCCACAGATTTTCTATGGGATTAAGGTCTGGAGACTGGCTAGGCCACTCCAGGACCTTAATGTGCTTCTTCTTGAGCCACTCCTTTGTTGCCTTGACCGTGTTTTTTTGATCATTGTCATGCTGGAATACAAAATCCATGACCCATTTTCAATGCCCTGGCTGAGGGAAGGAGGTTCTCACCCAAGATTTGACGGTACATGGCCCCGTCCATCGTCCCTTTGATGCTGTGAAGTTGTCCTGTCCCCTTAGCAGAAAAACACCCCCAATGCATAATGTTTCCACCTCCATGTTTGATGGTGGGGATGGTGTTCTTGGGGTCATAGGCAGCATTCCTCCTCCTCCAAACACGGCGAGTTGAGTTGATGCCAAAGAGCTCCATTTTGGTCTCATCTGACCACAACACTTTCACCCAGTTCTCCTCTGAATCATTCAGATGTTCATTGGCAAACTTCAGACGGCCCTGTATATGTGCTTTCTTGAGCAGGGGGACCTTGCGGGCGTTGCAGGATTTCAGTCCTTCACGGCGTAGTGTGTTACCAATTGTTTTCTTGGTGACTATGGTCCCATCTGTCTTGAGATCATTGACAATATCCTCCTGTGTAGTTCTGGGCTGATTCCTCACCGTTCTCATGATCATTGCAACTCCACGAGGTGAGATCTTGCATGGAGCCCCAGGCCGAGGGAGACTGACAGTTATTTTGTGTTTCTTTCATTTGCGAATAATCGCACCAACTGTTGTCACCTTCTCACCAAGCTGCTTGGCGATGGTCTTGTAGCCCATTCCAGCCTTGTGTAGGTCTACAATCTTGTCCCTGACATCCTTGGAGAGCTCTTTGGTCTTGGCCATGGTGGAGAGTTTGGAATCTGATTGATTGATTGCTTCTGTGGACAGGTGACTTTTATACAGGTAACAAGCTGAGATTAGGAGCACTCCCTTTAAGAGTGTGCTCCTAATCTCAGCTCGTTACCTGTATAAAAGATACCTGGGAGCCAGAAATCTTTCTGATTGAGAGGGGGTCAAATACTTATTTCCCTCATTAAAATACAAATCAATTTATAACATTTTTGACATGCGTTTTTCTGGATTTTGTTGTTGTTATTCTGTCTCTCACTGTTCAAATAAACCTACCATTAAAATTATAGACTGATCATTTCTTTGTCAGTGGGCAAACGTACAAAATCAGCAGGGGATCAAATACTTTTTTCCCTCACTGTACTTGGCTAGGAGGCTATCTCAACATTAACCAAGCCTTATAGGAGTGTTTGAACCTAAGACTGGCAGAAACAGTTAAATCTCAGACGGGAGTGCGCGCATAATTAAAGTGAGGCTTCACTAACGCTACTGAAAGTTTTTCAAGGTCCCTTTATCTAGAAATGTGGCTTTTGGTGACCTTGGCAACCAGAAACAAGTGGGAATTGTTTTAATTCCTACCGTGGCTCAGTGGCAGGTATACCTTATTCCTCTCTGCAGTCTCACTGGTGAAGTCTAGAGGATGAATGGATGTGTAGATTGATGCGTAGATTGACCGAAGGGTCCTCGACACAACATAGCTGCTTCCTCTAGTACAGGTGGGAGTAGGGTCTCAAAATAACACAGCTGCTTTAGTCGGAGTGGAATCTCATAACAAAAAGCAAGAACTGAACAGCCTTAGGTGACTTGGGGCAGAAATCCTACAGGTTACAGGAGCAGAAATCCTACAGGTGACAGGAGCAGAAATCCTACAGGTGACAGGAGCAGAAATCCTACAGGTGACAGGAGCAGATGTCAGATGTCTTTACTGGCTGTTCCTGATACAGCTAGTTGTGTACAGCTGTGTTTTCAGCCTGTCCACACACTCTTGACCCTGCACATGCTGTACCCTGTCTGTATAAGTGTTGACATGTACTATAAAAGCCCATGTTCAAGAGTGCAAGAATGTTATTATGTTCTCTTCCTAATTTAAAGAACACAAACAGTGAGTAAGCTATCGCCACACTGCCCCCAAATATGTGTGAAGTGCACAAGCTGGTTGGAAAAGGAATGAAAATATTCCTCATGTGGTCAACAGATGTTTTAAGGCCTGATCCACTGATGCAAGATCAAGGCACTTGTTGCATAATACCAACTGGCTGAAAAGTGATATTTGTGTGCTTACATGTGCTTGTAGGTGTGTGTATGTGCGTAGGTAAGTAGGTCTCTGTATGTGTGTTTGTTTGCTACATGTCTAACCGCTGTCTGATTGGCTTTCTCTCTGGGTCAGGGCAGGCGGGTGTTTGTGTGAGTGTGTGTGCGCGCATGTAGTTAAGCCTATGTACCTGGGTGTTTGACCTTCATACATGCTCTCTGTGTGTGTGTGTGTGTGCGCGTGTGTGTGCGCGTGTGCCGTGTCTAACCACAATGTGTCGGGCCTCCTCCCTGGGTCAGGGTCTAGAAATCAGTTTAGGCTGCTGCTGAGGCTGGACACGTTCCTCTCCTTTGTCTTGGTGTCAGACACCTTAATAAGATTAGAACCAGTAATAACCCCTTCATTGATTTTTTTAAACAGCCCCCAGTCCCAACCCAGACAGAACCATCTGCAAAGCCAGTGGCTAGCTCTTCCGTGGCCAAGGCTACTAAGAGCATTTAGGGTCAAAAACTTTGGATATGTTCCCCGCAGGAACGGAGGCAAAGGGTGACATTACTCGCAGGTATCTCAGGCGATGGGTTTGGACTGTGGCCCTGGACCATGATTTCCGTGCAATTCGTGCCCTTCACCGAGGGATAAAGCACAGAGCTACTTAGCTGTTGCACAAATGCACGTACAACATTGTAAACCCAGTGTAAAAAGAAAAAAGCCAGGAATGGAAAAACATTTCTGGCACATTCTATGCCTCACTAAACCTACTGTGTAATTCTGAGGACTGGTACATCACTGTGGGAAACAGGTGCTATACTGGTCATAGCTTCAAGGAGATGATCAGGGATTACTGCATTGCATCGCTATACTCTTAGAAAAAAAGGTGCTATCTAGAATGTAAAAGGGTTCTTCGGCTGTAACCAAAGGAGAACCCTTTGAAGAACCCTTTTTGGTTCCAGGTAGAACCAATTTGGTTCCATGTAGAACCCTTTACACAGAGGGTTTTACATGGAACCCAAAAGAGTTCTACCTGGAACCAAAAAGGGTTTTCCTATGGGGATAGCCGAAGAACCCTTTTGTATAGTTTGGTGACAGGTCATCATCTGGTTGATGGTGGATAAAAATCATAGAATTAGATGCTCAATTAAAAGTCGGTGTAGGCACTTAACTGAGTCACTCCTTGACCAGGTTTATTTTGATTAACAACATTTATAAAGGAGTATGAGACAGCTTAGATGCTGCCACAGATGACCTAGAGTCAATCAGTAGCAGTAGCAGTTAGTCTAATGCCAACCTATCCTCATTTGGTCATGGCAACCCTACAGAACATTGCTATGGTACTTAATTGATGCTTAATTGCTACCCAATTCACAATCAACTATTTTTCCTTGTAAGTTGTGCCCATTCACTAGAAACAATGCCCCAGGCATCTAGGCTCAAAAAACAGATTGTGTCACGTCTGTGACGTTTGATCTGTCATGTTTGATCAGGTCCAGATAATGATGCTGATTTGAAGAAGGAAAATGTTGAGTGTTGAGCCCTGGTCTGGTCCTAGTCTGGTCTGCTGTGGTTGACTTTGCTGGTGCTACTGCTAAACACACCTTGTGACATTGATTAGGGAGAGTGTGTGAGACAGCTTAGATGTTGGCCTTGCCTTGTCAGATCAGCAGCAGCAACAGCCCAGCCTCCCCTGAGCCCGACAAGTATGTGTATGTGGGGGGCGACAGGCAGAGGAGGTCCCAAACAGGCCCAGTTCAACTGCCCCTGGACCGAGCAACGTCTACCCTGCCAAACACCCTGTGTGGAAGTCACCCTCAGCACCCTAATCAGAGATGGAGTCGGGCATGAGTGGAGGGGGGTTGGTGGGTGGTTCTGTTACCTTGGAATGGACAGTTTGTGGTAGTACATTGGTGACCAGGAGACAACTGAAACGTCCAGAGGATAGTCCCATTCCAATTAAGCTCCAATCAACCCCTGACTTAGCAGTTGGCTCTCATGCTTTAACAGGACAAATCAATGTTCCCTCACATCCCTCATAAAGCTTACATTGGCACATCCCAATATCCCTATCTGTGAGACTGCAATTCAAAGATGCCAATTATTGGAGGTTTTAGTGGTTGAACTGAACTAACTGTTCTTGATTCGATGCTAAACTATCCTTTGTCCCGTGACCCTATAACAACCCTATAGAGCGTTATTGTGGCTCTGACAGCCTCTGCACTGTTATGTAATTTACGATTAACTATCTAATCTTGTCCTGGCAAATGTGTAAAATGTGCCCGTATTTGAGAGGGCAAGGTGGCAAGAAGGGAATCTAGGTTGAACAGATTAGGAACAGATTCGCTATTAGATTTAGGTGTTTTCTCAGAATGACAGGAGGTCATTTCACACATCACTCCATCTGGAACTTATTGGCTTGAGTTGACTAAGACGAGAGGGACTTGTGGCTTTGTGTGGTGGTTGTGATTGTGTTGCTGTGAAATCATGCAATTTGGGGAATTTTGAAATATTTTCAAGTTTACTTAGCTGGTTTTCAGTGAGCTATATTTCATTATGTTTATGGCTTTCAGCTTTTTTGCTTTTAGATTTATGGAGTACTTCCAGAACAAGGGAAAGACAGTATGAGAAAACACCTCACACCCCTGTTTATTTTAACTGAAAATGGAATCCTTTGTAAGAACACCAAAACACACAGGAACTTATAGAATATTTATGCAACTCTTTTATCATCATGTCTCCATACTGTGAAATTGCGTGGGTTTGGATAAGATTAAATAAGTGATCAAAAAACATTGTGCTTGTTTTGGACAAGGTTCAGAGAGGCTGCAAAGTGCTCACAGAAGGTCAAAAGGACTGTTTGCAGACAAGACATATAGGCTGAAGGCAGGGAGGGTGTCAGAGTGCTTGGCTGGGGTTCTCTGGAAATCGTTACTCAATATGTGACATGTTTTCAATCCTTCATTTGTTGGCTATGCGTGGAATGTTGGGGTCTCAACCTCCCAGGGGTGAGGGCTGGAGGGGGAGGCTGGGGCTGGAGGGGGAGGCTGGGGGTGAGGCATCAAACCCAATATGTCTGAATGTATGTTGTGAGAAAAGGGGTCACTTTGTACTGTTGCTCGGATTATGCTGGTGTGTTTGTGTGTCTATATGTCCGTGTGCGCGATAGTGTGTGTGTTAGTGTGTCAGTGTGTGTGTGTGTATATGCAGATTTATGAGTGTGATTGTGGAATATATGAGTGCTTGTGCATACGTGTGTGTTTATGTGTGTGAGCAGCAGGTTGCTAGTCTGCCAGTGTGCCTGGTCAGTGGGTCAGTGAGGGCTCCCACTCCCAGAGGTCCTGACTGAGGTTAGAGCTGCACAACCCTGGGCCTCTTAGACACAGCAGGGGCTCCACTTGGAAAGAGACTGGATGGAGAGAGACTGATGTAGATTTACACATGCAGACCACTCAATCCATGTCCCATAGACTGTTGGGTTGACAGCTATGGGAAAGATACTATTGTACCTCTCTAGGAGTGAACATCCTGGACCCTCTTTCTTTTAGAACTAACCACAGGCAGAAGGTGGCACCTTCATTGGGGAGGACGGGCTCATAGTAATGGCTGGAAAGCAATAAATGGAATGGTATCAAACACATCAAACACATGGTTTCCATGGTTTCCATATGTTGGATACCATTCCATTCACTCCATTCCAGCCATTGTTATGAGCCGTCCTCCCCTCAGAAGCCTCCTGTGGAACTAATGTTCATAACAGTGATAGTAGAAGGACTCAGAGGTCTTGGAAAATGGAAACTAGGCAGAAAGGGAGTTGTTTTTAAGGTAAGCTATTCCTTTGTGACATTTCCAAACATTGGGTACACATTTTTTCATAGAGTCCGCTGTTGACTGTTTATAACATGTCCCCTGTAGCTCAGTTGGTAGAGCATGGCGCTTGCAACGCCAGGGTTGTGGGTTCGTTTCCCACGGGGGGCCAGTATGAAAATGTATGCACTCACTAACTGTAAGTCGCTCTGGATAAGAGCGTCTGCTAAATTACTAAAATGTAAAATGTAATGCCAATGTTCTGTCAGTGTTATGCAGGCCTTATGACAGAGGATTAAAGTATTGCTAAAGTTTCCATAATCATGAGGCATATTCATCAGTGGCCCAGTAGGGAGATGAGTGAGCGTTCTCCAGTGTTCAATACAAACCTCTGACCCCAGGATGACAAACAAGGTTGGGGAGTAACTGATTACATGTAAATTACATGTAATCTGATTACAAAAAATTCTAACTGTAATCAATTACATTACCAGCAAAACTATTGTAATCAGATTACAGATACTTTTGAAAAAAACTAGATGATTACTTAAAAATTCAGAGAATGTTTGTGAAAAAAATACATTATGCCATCTATCTGTTTTCTCAATGACATTCAATTCAGCATTGAAAAAAGGCGCAAGTTTAAGTTTGTTCCAGGTGAACGAGTCTGACCACACGTCCGAGACCACTATGATGACACACCAAATGCATTTGATGGAAAATTTTTGTCTTCTTCTAATGCGTCTTAAGGGGAAAGTAATCCAAAAGTAACTGAAAGTAGTCAGATTACATTACTGAGTTTGGGTAATCCAAAAGTTAAGTTACTGATTAAAATGTTGGACCAGTAACTAGTAACAGATTACATTTAGAAAGTAACCTACCCAACCATGGTGACAAAATACTGTGAAGAATATCACTGGGTATGGTGCCATCACCAGGAGACCCATTCATACAGTATAGTATGACCCACAGTAGTAATCATAATTTGGTGGGTGCTTATATTTGTCCTATTTCACACATACAAGTGTGTATTATATGCATGTGTGAATACGAAATGTGTTTTGCATATCACAACTCTCCCTGAGACACCCTCGGAGAGTGGGACCAGCCATCGTCTATGGCGACCCTGGAGCAATTTAGGCTCTGGGAGTTGAACTAGCGACCTTTCGGTTAGTGGCCCAATGCGCTAACCACTAGGCTACCTGCCACCGAGTATCATATGACCTACAGTAGCAGGAGAGAAGTCTCAGAGCAAAGATCTCCAAGAATTCAACCCTTTGCCTCCCCAGGCAAGCATTATGCATGTATTAAGCTAATTCCATATGGTTTTACTAATTGATCTCTGAAGATGTAAACCCACCACTGGGAAAGGTTGAAAACAGCACACTGATATGATGTTCAATAAGGCCATATTGATCCAAATAGTTAAGTGTTTAGATATTATTATCCAAATATCTAAATGTGTATCAAAATAAGAGTAAATATTGTGTTGATATAAAAATACTTATATCAGTATGAATACAATTCGTTTTCATGTTCCTACAGTATGTTTTCCACATCTACAGTACTGCATAGTGTGCTACAATGAAGGTGGTCCAACTATTTACACAAAGGGTGAAAAGGTGTCACACGCGCCTCGCGCACCAGACGCGTACAGCACAGGTATTTTGCCGGCGGTCCCTGCTCGATCCTGCTTCTGCTGTTGTTGGTCTCAACTATTTGTGGACTTTTTAATATGTTCATCAGAACTGTAACTCGCCTTTGATTAGCTGTCGAGGTAGACTAGCCACTGTAATTCATGTAGTTAGATCTTAAGTAATAGGGTTCAAATACCACCTAATATCTCCAGACTATTAAACGTTGACCAGCGGACTGACGGAGTTCTTCACTGCAGCAACACTCCGCAACTGACCACACGTCATCCTGACCGTTTTACATCAACTTAATTTCCCCCTTGCCTTTGTCATTTATGACCATTTAACATTTTTGCACTCATCGGGAAAATTTAGCAAACTTTGACGCTCCTCGGATCTTTTTTTATTTCTTCGGGATCCTTGTGAAAGTCCCATTACGCGCTGGATATGTGGTGGATGTTGTTTCCCCGATGGATCTGGTTTCTCTTCGGACAGTGCTACATCTTTCTCCTGGTAATAGACAGCTGTGTGAAGGTGAAAGCGATGCCAATGTCCATGCCCAACAAAGTGGTGTACTCTCACGCGGGCATGTGCCCCAACGAGATGAACCCCAACCTGTGGGTGGACGCCATGAGCACCTGCATGCGCGAGTGCGAGTTTGACCGGGTGAGTTTGTGGGACCAGTTTTCCTCGTGGGCTGGAGACAAATAGGGGACACTTTATTCTGTAAAAAGTTTCTCTACATAAAGTTTCTGCAATTTTATTCATGGAATGAAAAGTGGAACATGCGCACTGTTTTTGGTCATTAAATTCCATGGTGACCACATTGCCTCTGTTGTTTATTTATGCTTTTCTCTTTGAATTAGATTGAATATCTCCTTCAATCAGATATTTTGTTCATAGACTACAGTTATTGGAAATAGCAGACACTGGTGTATATGCCCACAATATTACATTTGTTGTCATTTAGCAGACACTCTTATCCAGAGTGACTTACAGGAGCAATTACAGTTAAGTGCCTTGCTCAAGGGCACATCAACAGATTTTTCACCTAGTCAGCTCAGTAGTTCAAACCAGCAACCTTTCAGTTACTAACCCAACACTCTTAACCGATAGGCTACTTGCCACCCATGACTATTGACTCTAATAACTTTTATTACTCTGCATTATGAGATATTGAGAAGTAAGCAAGTGAAAATGATAGGCAACAATACCAAACTCACATTGCATAGTATTGTTTCATTACATTAGAAAATGCATCACTCTCATGTTCCTTAACATCCTATATGTTCCCTGAGTGCACAATGAACTGAAACATGCTGATCCTAACATAACACCTCCCATGTATCCCCTATCACTCCCAAGGACTGTGAAACCTTTGAGAAATGCTGCAACAACGTGTGTGGGAACAAGAGCTGTGTGGCGGCACGCTACATGGACATTAAGGGCAAGAAGGGGCCGGTTGGCATGCCAACCGGGGTCACATGTGACAAGTTAATGTGTACGCAGCAGGGCTCCGAGTGTGACATCTGGGAGGGCCAGCCCGTGTGTAAGTGCCGGGACCGCTGTGAGAGAGAGCCCCACTTCACATGCGCCTCAGACGGTATGACCTACTACAACAAGTGTTACATGGACGCAGAGGCCTGCTCCAAGGGCATCTCTATCTCTGTGGTCACCTGCAGGTAAACAGGAAACATCTATGTATAGACTCCCATATGAATCACATGTTAATAGAAAAGTTATGAAATGTTTACTGTTTTGTTCTACTATGACTGCTTTGTTATGTTGATATCCATCTCTATGGTCACCTGCAAATAACTGGAACTGAAAATGAATAGATGGGATTATGAATTATAACTGTAAACATAATGATCCTATATTTATGTATTTGTATGATATTTATGTATAGACCTGCTACAAGGTACATACATAAGTTATTCCTCTGTAGTTACACGGGAGCAATGCTCCCGCAATCTAGCGTTGCACTTAGCTTTTGTTTTATGCATTTTTGTTTCTTATACCAACCTTGTTTTTGCCTTTGTCTATCACACACCCATGTTACTGTGGTAACTGATCTATTCTTCTCTCTCTGACATCACCTCTGCAGGTACCACCTTACCTGGCCAAACACCAGCCCGTTGCCCATGGAGACCACCCTGCGGCCAACCACTGCCCTCCTGGAGACCACCCCCCCGGCCGACATCCACCCTCCAATGATGCTCAGCAGCCCCACCCAGCAGGCTGTGTTCGTGGGCGAGACGGCCAGCTTCCTGTGTGAAGTGTCGGGCAAGCCCAGTCCGGAGGTGACCTGGGAGAAGCAGCTGGAGGGCAAGGAGAACACGGTGATGAGGCCCAATCACGTGCAGGGGAACGTAGTGGTCACCAACATCGGCCAGCTGGTCATCTACAATGCCCAGCAACAGGACGCCGGCATCTACACCTGCACGGCCAAGAACCTGGGGGGGGCGGTGGCCTCCCACTACCCCCTGACGGTGATCCAGAGAGACACGGGCCCGAAGGAGGGAGAGGTAGGAAATGCCACCAACCCATTCCCCTTCCCTGCTGAGGAGTGCCTGAAGGGGCCGGACAGTGACGACTGTGGGGAGGAGAGCATGAGCTGGTACTACGAAGCCAAGAGGAACAATTGCTTCACCTTCACCTACAGCCAGTGCAACAAGAACCGCAACCACTTTGACAGCTACGAGACGTGTATGTTGTCGTGCGGGGCAGAGCTGTCGGCTCCCTGCTCCCTTCCCAGCCTGCAGGGACCCTGTAAGGCCTATGAGCCCCGCTGGGCCTACAGCAACACCCTCAAACAGTGCCAGTCCTTCATCTGGGGTGGCTGCGGAGGCAATGAAAACAACTTTGAATCCAAAGAGGCCTGCGAGGAGATGTGTCCCTTTCCGAAGAACCACAACTGTAAGATGTGTAAACCGCGGGGCAAGATGGTGACCAGCTTCTGCAAGAGCGACTTCATCATCCTGGGGCGCGTGACGGAGTTACCCGAAGAACAGGACTCGGGCCACGCCCTGATCACCGTGGAGGAGATCCTAAAGGACGAGAAGATGGGCCTCAAGTTCTTCGGCCAGGAACCCTTGGAGGTGACCTTGATGAACATGGACTGGAACTGCCCGTGCCCCAACATCACCATGGCCAACGGGCAGCTCATCATCATGGGCGACGTCCACAACGGCATGGCCGTGCTGCAGCCCGACAGCTTTGTGGGGAGCTCCACCGCACGCAGG
>NW_025534009.1:65000-70000 GCF_020615455.1 Coregonus clupeaformis | reverse complement strand
GTGTTTAGCTCATCAGATCTGCTCTGGATCCCCCTAGCAGACTCCAGCCTAATGTAATAGTGTTTAGCTCATCAGATCTGCTCTGGATCCCCTTAGCAGACTCCAGCCTAATGTAATAGTGTTTAGCTCATCAGATCTGCTCTGGATCCCCCTAGCAGACTCCAGCCTAATGTAATAGTGTTTAGCTCATCAGATCTGCTCTGGATCCCCCTAGCAGACTCCAGCCTAATGTAATAGTGTTTAGCTCATCAGATCTGCTCTGGATCCCCCTAGCAGACTCCAGCCTAATGTAATAGTGTTTAGCTCATCAGATCTGCTCTGGATCCCCCTAGCAGACTCCAGCCTAATGTAATAGTGTTTAGCTCATCAGATCTGCTCTGGATCCCCCTAGCAGACTCCAGCCTAATGTAATAGTGTTTAGCTCATCAGATCTGCTCTGGATCCCCCTAGCAGACTCCAGCCTAATGTAATAGTGTTTAGCTCATCAGGTTTGGATGTTCCCTTTGGTGCCATTGCAGTTGGTCCATAACACACACACACGCATGCACGCACACACCGTTCCATTTGTTGAAAAGTGTCGATGTCATCCGTCGAAGGTGAGAGGAGTTCTGTTGCCAGGCAGTTCTGAGTATGAAACCTTGAAAGAGAGAGAGCGGGGAAGAGAGAGGGGTAGAGGGAGAGACAGAGGGTGAGAGGGGGTTAGATATAGAATGAGAGAGGGATAGAGAGAAAGAGAGAGAGAGATGGAGGAGCAATAGACGGAACCAGGGAGGGAGAGAGAGAAAGAGGGAGCGGGAGGGAGAGAGGGGGGGGAGGGGGGAGTGAGAGGGAGAGAGAGAGCGTGACCCACTTCCGATGCAGGTGCTGAGCACACAGCAGGAATGACTATCAACACATGTAGCTAGCTGAGACCGCCTCCAAAACAGACCAGCACTCCACAACACTGAGATCAGACATCTCTATCTCTGTCACTCTCTCTTTATTGATAGAAATACCTCTAGATAGCTAGTCGGACTTGTCCTTTGGGTTTGGTGCTTCTTTCTATATAAAATGTTGGCTTGCATTGTGATACGGACATTGTGAGCTGTGCTACAGTCATGCCAACTGGTAATGAGTCCTCTTGTCCACTTGATGGCAGTATAATATTATCTATCCATAGGCTACTAAATACTGTTCTCTCACACAGGACCAACACTCAAAAACAGCTGCGCCATCTTTACTGAACATCCTGTTCTCCTCAGATATTTCCTATATTATCGCAACATACAATATGCAAGCAGTCTATCTACCGGTATGTTATTTATTTACATGTCCTGAACTATGCTTAGGAATACTGTCCTGTACACGATTGTTCTCTTACTTATTTATTGTTTATGTGCTGCTAGCCTAATGTAGCCTGAAACTAGATCCCCTACATACTGGTCTTGACGAGAAGAAAGAAAATGTTGGGGGAGGTTGTCTTCTGCAATGTTCAACCAATCCAGTAAATGTGGAGGAAGAGTTAAGATGGAGTGTCGCCTTGTTAACTTTCAACAGCGGAAGTCGAGTCACAGGCTCTCTTTCCATTTCCCCTGAAAACCGGAACATCCAGATGTTGAGGACTCGGATGCAACGGACAAATATTGATTGGCTCTTTACATATTTAATAATGTTCTATCTTTGACATTGTAAGAAGTCCTTGTAATGCCAGGATGAACTAACTAGATCAAGCATTTTTGACCTTTTGATATAGCATGAATTATAGCAACAGCTATTGCAGAAAGCTCCACTCACATCAATACCAAAAAGCATCCTTTCTCCTTCTGCCCTTCCGTTCCCTTCCTGTCCTCTCCTTTCCTAATCTAGATAAGGCAGCATTGTCCAATCAGGTCCTTTGTTTCTGTCCAAACAGGAAGTATTGTTGTTTCTGATTGGCTGTGTGTAAAAAGGACACATCTGCCTGTAACGGGTCTGTTTCTAGGGCTCTATGTGGATCTCTGTAAATGTCCATGGCTGTGGAACACGTGGATTGAGCATCAGGCTGCCGAGGTGATTCAGGGTCAGATGGGTGTATGAGCCAGGATTCACTGTGGGATCAGAACTGCAATGTAATACTGAATGTCAATCTGTCTTGCTCTCTCTCTCTGTTGCCATAGGCATAGGCCTATCTCTCTTTATCTCTGTATCTCTCTATCTCTCTCTCTGTTGCCATAGGCCTCGCTCACTTTCTCTCTCTCTCTTCCCCTCCCCTCTCCCTCTCTCTCTCTCTCTCTCTCTCTCTCTCTCACACACCCTCTGTCTCTCTCTCACACTCTCTCTCTCTCTCTCTCTCTCTCTCTCTCACACTCTCTCTCTCTCTCTCGCTCTCTCTCTCTCTCACACCCTCTCTCTCTCTCACTCTCTCTCTCTCTCTCTCTCGCTCTCTCTCTCTCTCACACACCCTCTGTCTCTCTCTCTCTCTCTCTCTCTCTCTCTCTCTCTCTCTCTCTCTCTCTCTCTCTCTCTCTCTCTCTCCTCTCTCTCTCTCTCTCTCTCTCTCTCTTCCTCCCTCTCTCTGTCTCCATCTGGCGTCACTCCATCATGCTCTAACCCAGTGGAAGGAACTGTTATTGACACTTACAGACCCATGAGTGTGTGTACGTGTGTGTGTGTGTATGTGCGCACACATGTATGTATGTGTGTGCCTGTGTGTGTGTGTTAATGAGTGGCACTGGCACATTGATTCCTATGGGTGCCATTTGTGGGACCATCTGGCTGGTGGCTTGTGAAGGTATTTCTCTAGGGAGATTGACAGTGTGTGGCAGCAGCACAGACGAGACAGTGAAAAGTCCCCTGGGGTCGCCATCAGAGATATACAACTGCTTTGAAGGTGTGGTGCTCATTTAAACAAGTATAGCGAGAATGTGGCAGGTTATAGTAGTGATGCTAGTAGTCATGTATCAAATCAACAACGTATTTACACTGACAGGCAACATCTAATGTTCTCTATAACTTGCTGAGTTGTGATGTGATATATTATGTAGCTCTGATAGTGTGTACATACAGAATGTGTGTGTTTGTGTGTGTGTGTGTGTGTGTGTGTAGTCTCTTCAACGCGGAGTCATGTCTCACACCAAATATCAAATAAACTGGGTGATTTATTTGGTTGATTATTCCGTTGATTACTTTATCCCTCACAGGTTACTACTGTCCTCTCTCCCTCCACCCTCCACCCTCCCCTCTCTCCCTTCTCCCTCCTCCCTCCTCTCCTTCTCTCCCTCACTCTCCCTCCACCTTTCTCTCCCTCTCCCTCCTCCCCCTGATTATGAGGATAGGGGTTGTGACGGGGGGAAAGGCTCTATGGCCAGAGAGAGAGAGAGAGAGAGAGAGGTCACCACTCTGCATATCACACACTCCACAACCCATCTGTCCCATCCATCCCTCACTCACTGAGAAAAATAGAAAAATAGAGAGAGGGTGATGAAGAGAAGTAGTGGGAAAAGAGATAAAGGGGAAAGAGGAGAAGAGAGAGAGGGGGTATAAAAGGAGAGGGGGTATAAAAGGAGAGGGGGTATAAAAGGAGAGGGGGTATAAAAGGAGAGGGGGTATTAAAGGAGAGGGGGTATAAAAGGAGAGGGGGTATAAAAGGAGAGGGGGTATAAAAGGAGAGGGGGGTATTAAAGGAGAGGGGGTATAAAAGGAGAGGGGGTATAAAAGGAGAGGGGGTATAAAAGGAGAGGGGGTATAAAAGGAGAGGGGGTATTAAAGGAGAGGGGGTATAAAAGGAGAGGGGGTATTAAAGGAGAGGGGGTATAAAAGGAGAGGGGGTATTAAAGGAGAGGGGGTATAAAAGGAGATGGGGAAAGACAGGGATAATATATAGAATGTTAATGTGTAATAAAGAGAGATGGAATACTCAATACGCATATTCAAATACAGGTAATATCTCTGTCTCTCTCCCACACACTGTCACACAGATACGCTGTGTCAGATCACCCCCACACCAGACACACTCCCAGAGAGATATGCATGTGTTTGATTGATATTGCTGGCAGAGACTTTTGCATTTAGATTGAATCACAGTCACAGCCCATCTGTGAAGGTGTTTCATGTCAGATGCAAGCCAACTACACATGCAGCACTGTCAATGTTTTATCTACTCATATGAACATGCATATGAACACGCATGCACACGTACACAGTAGAGGCATGTGTGTTCACACACACAGAAGAACGTAAACAAATGCAGACACACAGTGCAGTCTCAATGCTTTATGTTCCTACACATCTAACATAAGGGAACTTCAGTAATGCTGCCCAGGTCAAGATTTAAGACCCAGTAAAAGAGAGAGAGAGAGAGAGAGAGAGAGAGAGAGAGAGAGTGTGTGTGTGTGTGTGTGTGTGTGTGTGTGTGTGTGTGTGTGTGTGTGTGTGTGTGTGTGTGTGTGTGTGTGTGTGTGTGTGTGTGTGTGTGTGTGTGTGTGTGTGTGTGTTTGTGTGAAGAGAGGAGAGGAGAAGAGTAAGGTAGGGTTGTGGAGGAGAGGAGAGGAGAAGGAAGAAAGAAGATGGAGGGAATATAGTGGAAGAAAGGAGTGGACCAGAAAGGGCAGGAGAGGAAGGGAGGGGTTAAATGATCTCTCAATTCAATTTTTTCTCTCAATTTAAGGCCTTTATTGGCATGGGAAACATATGTTAACATTGCCAAAGCAAGTGAAGTAGATAATAAACAAAAGTGAAATAAACAATAAATATTAACAGTAAACATTTCACTGAGAAGTTCCAAAAGAATAAAGACATTTGAAATGTCATATTATGTACAGTGGGGAGAACAAGTATTTGATACACTGCCGATTTTGCAGGTTTTCCTACTTACAAAGCATGTAGAGGTCTGTAATTTTTATCATAGGTACACTTCAACTGTGAGAGATGGAATCTAAAACAAAAATCCAGAAAATCACATTGTATGATTTTTAAGTAATTAATTTGCATTTTATTGCATGACATAAGTATTTGATACATCAGAAAAGCAGAACTTAATATTT